>NC_064619.1:657010791-657180791 GCF_023898315.1 Schistocerca nitens
GCGTATTTATGCACGTTAACCCTCCCACGGCAGCGGGTCTGGCGGAGTCGTAGTTCCTGGAAACTTAATTCCTCCTTATTGGTGGATCTCGAATGTCGCCAGCGGATCGAAGAAACATGGCAGACTTGCACTCACCGTCTGCCGCTGCACCGTACGGTTCTTTCGTGGTGGCTGCAGTGTGCAAAACCGGCGATACGAAGAGCTCTCATAACGTATGGCAAGGAAAAAGCGAAATGGCTCCGAGATACACTTGACTATTACTACATGGTGCTCCGCGACCTGTCCTCCAGGGCCCCATCGCCCGAACGTCAAGCGGAAGTCCATCGCATTCAGGCCTGCATTTTATCGATCACGAGACGTCGACTGGAGGGACTTTCGATCCGTGCTCGGTGCTTGGACAACGTCGATGGAGAACGTATTGGCATGCATCATGTGTCCAAGGGACATGCACGTAATCGCCGATCCCTAATCACAGTCCTCCATGATGACGATGGTCGGCCCTTGACGTCACAACAGGCCATTGCTGCTGAGTTTCTGGAGCATTACCGCCTCCTTTTCACTGGGACGCCGACGGACAATCGGACAGGAGAAGAAATTTTGCGACAGATGCAAACGGAGGTGGATGGTCCGGATGCAGAGGCGCTATTGGAACCCCTAACGGAAGATGACATCCGGGGCGCACTCGCGAAGGGTGCGGTGCATAAATCCCCTGGGCCAGATGGGTTGACACTCGAATTTTACCGCGCATTTGCGGATTTAATGATGTCCCAGTTGGTATTGATGTATAACGAGTTATTGAGCCCTGACACGGACGTTCCGTCGCAGTTCATGGCGGGACTGCTTATACCAATACCGAAATCGACAGCGAGTGACAGCGCCCATCAATTTAGACCGCTCACGATGCTCAATACTGACTATAAGATCTTTGCGCGAATGTTGGCGGCAAGGCTCAAGATTGTAATATCCAAGACAATACCACCAGACCAGGCTTGTCTAGGGGTTCGGAGCAACATACATTCTATCCTCGGCGAATACCGTGACGTAATTTCCCTGACGGAAGCTTGTCGCATGCGAGCGGCGTTCGTATCGGTGGATTTTGATCGTGCCTTTGACAGGATCAACCATGATTTCCTTGACTCGACCATGAGACGCATGGCGATACCACAGGATTTTATTACCGTCCTCATGCGCCTCCTTCGCGGCGCTTCTTCGACGGTGAGCGTCAATGGCAGGGAGGTCGGAACGATTCCTGTTCGCAGCTCAGTTCGGCAAGGATGTCCCTTGTCGATGATACTGTTTACAATAGCGCTCGAACCATTGATGCAGACTCTTAGACGGACTCTAACAGGCGTCCGACTCCGTGCGAGCTCCTTCACGTGTCGTGCATATGCCGACGACTTGATGATACTCGTCCGGTCGGAGAACGAAGTCAGTCAGGTGGTTACCCTTCTTACTACGTACGGGGTAGCTGCGGGAAGCAGGGTCAACACGAATAAAACCAAGATCATGCACATCGGTCGAGGGCTGGACGCTCTGCGAAGTCCGTTTACGACGGTGGACATCTTGCGATGCTTAGGTGTCTTGTTCACCCGCTCGCTACGGCAATCAGCGGCGGCGAGCTATCGACGTCTCCTCCAGAACGTCCGACTGCACATACGCAACAATTCACTCCGAACGCATGACCTGCTCCAAAGGGTGGACTACACTAATGTTCACCTGGCCTCGCGACTGCCGCACTTGGCACAGGTACTGCCAATGCCACATGGTATCGCTGACAGATTAATGGCGGCCTTTGGATACTATGTCAGCCAAGGAATGTTGTTTAAGATCAAATACGAGACTTTAACTCTCCCACACCATTCTGGAGGACTTAACCTCACGGATGTGCGGAACAAGGCTCTAGCTCTATACCTGCGAGCGACGCTACGAACTTGGAACCAGCGGCAACACGCCATCACGTCGGCCATCCTGGATGTGCTTCTTCCAACGTCCTTTGAACCACCGGTAGCAGTAGGCACTATCTCACCCTCGTTTTCTCACGTCGCGCGATTTTTTGTTGATTATAGTTATGTTCAGTTCTACCAGAATCCCCCCTACCCGTGAGATATATCGATACTTGCGGCGTCATCATGGCAGCAATGTTGTCGAACTTAAATACCCAACACGAAACTGGCGACAGATTTGGCGAGCTGTCCACACACCACTCCTCACTACAGCAGTGCGATCGTCATGGTATACATTAATCAACCGAAAGACGGTCAACCGCCAACGATTGTACGACATTCGCATGGTGGATTCCCCGCTCTGCCTTAGATGTGGCATGCAGGACACCGACGAACACTCTCTGCAGTGCGGTGAGGCAAAGGATGTTTGGCGGCTGACGCAACGCATCATGGCCCTCCTCCGACACACCGACGAATCAACGATCACGACGGACGCATTATTTTTCCCTGACCCTGTCTTTTTCCCCTCACAAAAAACATCGGCAATCCGATGGATTGGAGGACACGCATCGCACTACGTGCTCTCGCGGACCTTGATATCGGTCATGGACTATTGGCATTATCTACTAGAACAACACGAAATCATCAGACGCCACTCTAAAAATAAAACGCATTTTGCGAACTTTCTAGGCAGCATGTTTCATAACCCCCCGAAGCGGTGGGGAGTCCCAGGTTTACGTTGTTTCGAGGGATAGGATTAACTCCCAGTGAAGTGACGAGGATGTCACTTCGGCCCTATATTTATTTCCCTTCTTTTTTATATATGATTTTTCTTTTGGGACATTCAAATTAAATGAATAAATAAAATATTATTGTTACTAAAAAAAAAAAGTGGTCAGCGCGACAGAATGTCAATCCTAAGGGCACGGGTTCGATTCCCGGCTGGGTCGTCGGAAATTTTCTCCGCTCAGGGACTGGATGTTGTGTTGTCCTAACCATCATCATTTCATCGCCATCGACGCGCAAGTCGCCGAAGTGGCGTCAAATCGAAAGACTTGCACCCGGCGAGCGGTCTGCCCGACGGCAGGCCCTAGTCACACGACGTGTTTTTTTTTTTTTTTTTTTTTTTTTTTTTATCTGGTAGATTAGAAGACGCGAGCTCGGCGTCCACTATCCATCGCCCCAAAATGTAAGGGAATTGCGTGACCCGTGTGTAGACATTTGGTGTCACTTACATTCAGGAGCGTACCAAGCACTTGCCAAATGCAAACCACGTAGAATCTCTGCTGTACCGCGCTCCAGAGATGGACCAACACGCTGTTGACCAGGTGGTCGTATTTCGATTATCAGTGCAGACAAACTGAAAACAATGCTGACGATCATTAATTTCAGAGAAAGCGTGTGTTGATGATGTAGTCACAGATGATGTGATTTGATGGAAGCTAGGTGAGTGCTGGTAGCAGGGTGGCGACTCAGAGCCGACACAGTGGTGGGTGCTGCTGCCTCAGTGTGCACCGCAGTCAGCTGTAATGAGGGCGGCTAATGCTGCGCTCCACTCCTCCCACAAAGCGCAGTAGCCGCCCGGCCTCGCGCTCGTGACGTAGACACTCTCGTGCTGCTGCGTCATGGGCACAGTGCTTTGCCCGCCTCAAGACTAGAGCTGCTGCATTTGTATGCATTCGGTACTGGCTAACGAGTATTCCATGAGACTCTGGTTACCGTTTCATTACTGCCTGAAACGTTCCATTACTTGCATCTTTTCTTCCCTTCACGCAGTTCGTGCGGACTCGGGCCGAATCGGTACTTTTCGTATTAATCCAAGTCGTCAGTATCACCGCACTCGAACTGGTGTCGTAGTTTCTTGGCTCCCAATCCGTACCGACTTATTTATCGGTTATGCATGCCACAGCATGTTTGCCTAATATGTTCCAAAACGCCAAGAACGAGATTTTTCAGGTGCTCATACCTCAGGTTCTATTGGTGATAAAAAGGTAGGGTCAAGTATGCTGCATAGCCCTTGGGCTACGAACAATTTGCATACACAACAGAAAGGTCGTCTTATTTTAACTAACATACAGTACAGAGCCAAAGTATGAATATTACACACTTCCTACTGCTTAGGCAAATGGATCACATCGGCTGGTTTTTGTTCCATTTGCTGTGATCCACGGTAGGCTTGATGGTACTTATGGAGGCACTATTAGTTCATGGGTAGTTCCAGGGAAAAGAATTTTTTTACTATATTTTCGCCGTCACCAGCGGACCGGAACCCAGCCGAGGATTCGAAAACAGCTATGAACAGCAAATGGCTGAATCTTTTACGATATGTTTCCAAGATCCCGAGCTCGAACAGTCTTGAAAATTTTCTTGACATCTTTATGCGTTTCCAAGATACAGACGTTCAAAGTTACCCTACTTCTACGCGTAAAATCCGGTATGAGGCGAACTCTAAATAACAAATAACCGCAGCAAACTGCTCAAACTTTAACGGTACATTCTCTAGACACTTATGTGGAAGAGCCACCTCCCAGTTTTTAAAAATCTTCTATCGTTATCGAGAAACGTCCCAAAACTTTGTTTTTTGGATACCAAAACCCGGCCATAAATTCGGAGACAGCTATGCACAGAAAGCGGCTGTAATTTTTACAATTTATTCGTAAGTTCCCGACCTCGAACTTCCAAAATTTTCTTCATATATTTATGCGTTTCCGAGATACAAAAGTTCAAAATTTACCCTACTTAACACGTAAAATACGCGGGTAAATTCCAGTGTGAGCAGAAACCACAGTTTATAAAGTGACGTAGCGCAGAGAAATATTTTGTAAAGTGTCTCCATTATCGTCTGGTAATCCTATGTTGTAGTACTGAAGCACATGCCATATTTTTGTGTACGTAAAAGCCGGTCTGAGTTGTAAAATTACGCCGGCCACAGTGGCCAAGCGGTTCTAGGCACTTCAGTCTGGGACCGCGCAACCGCTACGGTCGCAGGTTCGAATCCTGCCTAGGGCATGGATGTGTGTGATGTCCTTAGGTTGGTTAGGTTTAAGTAGTTCTAAGTTGTAGGGGACTGATGACCTCAGAAGTTTAGTCCCATAGTGCTCAGAGCCATTTGAACCATTTTTTTTTTTTGTAAAATTACTTTTGCGTTATTTCATTTTCACCTCAGTAAAATATCTAAACTCTGCTGACTAATACATTTCTTTTCATATGAGAAACATGCCCTGTTGCAACAGGGGAAAGGAGGGAACCAACGAAAAAATTCTCCTAACGGACCACAAAAAATGCGAATGCGTTCCTGTTTATTTAAACGAGTCTGAAAAAAGGGGTTACCAGCTGCCTATCGCTCCCTTTCTCAGCACCTTTAAAAACTTTTCTCAAAAATTTTGGCATGCGAACATAATCGTGCTTTTTGATGCTGAGAGAGAAGGTGGCGGCAGTGACAAATAAATGGAAAAATAATAAATACTGGAAGAAAGCAGACAGTGGTTGTGTTATAGATAGAGCGTGTGAGACAATGTCAGTGTGAGAGAAAGAGAGGGACAAAGTGGCAGTGGAACATATTTGACAGTGACAGAACAGAGCTAGGAAAAGAGTGAAGGAGAAAGTGCCAGGGTGAGGAGGAATAAAGAGAAAGTGGAAGTGGGTGAGAGCCAGTGATAATGAGAGATAGAGGATATGAAAATCACATCGAGGAAGAGAGAGGTAGTGACAGCGAGAAGAGACAGCAGCAGTAGGAAGGACAAAATGAGATATTTACGAGGGTTGGAACTTGAATAGTGGCAACTATTTTTCACAACCGATACAAAAGAGTTACACGTTTGCACGTATCACTGTCCTTCAAAGTAGTCACCATCATTGTGTAGAACCCGTTGCCAGCTATGTGGAAGGAGTAGTATACCACTGGCAGAGCCTGTTCTGTTGATGGTGCGAATGGAGTGGTCTATTGCCTGTCGAATCTCTGGAACAGTTCTGAAGCGAATGCCACGAAGTGGTTCCTTCATCTTCGGAATCAAATCAAAGTCACAAGGACTTAAGTCCGAGGAGTATGGTGGATGGTACAGTACTTCCCAGTCCCATCGACGGAACAGAGCAGCCACAGCTTGCTCCGTATGCGCCCGCGCATTGTCGTGCACGACGATGGGTGATTTGCGCAGAAAGTGTCGCCGCTTCTTTCGCTAAGCTGGTCGCAGGTGACTCAAGTCCTTGTGACTTTTATTTGATTCCGAAGATGAAGATGAAGTAACCACTTCGTGGCATTCGCTTCATTACTGTTCCAGAGATTCGACAGGCAGTAGACCGCTCCACTCGTACCATCAACAGAACAGGCTCTACTACGCCTTCCACATAGCTGGCAACGGGTTGTACACAACTCTGGTGAAACAGGTGCAAACGTGTAACTCTTTAGTGACCGTACATTCTCGTGACCACCGCTGCCAGCAGTCATGTACAGTGACCACATTCTTGCTAAGTGTTTCCGCACTATCGCAGAACGAACGTCCAGCTTCACGTCGTCCTATTATACGACCTTATTCAATCTCAGTGAGTAGACATCATCTTTCAGTTGTAGAAACACGTCTACGTCTTTAGTTTATGAAGCACAACTCCTTCTCGATGTTGCAGTTTTTTCCGGCAGTATATTTTGTCGCTCGCCGTGTGTTCTTTCCTGCATGCAGTTCGTGTCCAGCCATGGCCGAGCCGGCATTATTTGCAAGCTTCCCAGATAAGCTTCTTTTGTCCTGTGAATTCAGACGCCGTGCGCGAGCAGTACGTGGCGCGAGTAACTTGTGCGGGAACTGTGCGTCTCTGACATGAATTATTTCGACCCACTTACGTTTCCCGTGGGCTGTTTAGTTCGAGTGTAAAATTAAATTGCGTTCTGAGCTGATCGGAAAGGTTATTGCTGTTTTACAGCGACTCGTTATACTGTTTATATGCATTACATTCACGATAATGTAGCACGTTTTCTCATTGTGTAGTGCGTTCATCAGGTAGCAGAATAGTCTCAACCAGCAAACAAGTCTTGGGTCGGTCGATTTGAGATAGCTCGAAATTTACGCTGAACGTTGTTTTACAAGCTTCGAGTTTTGAGGATTCCACCAGAGAAAACGACGTTATCAATAAAGAAATATGTTAAGCGATCTAGACGAATTTATTCACAAAATATGAAATTTATTTGCATTCACTGTAAATTTAAGGGCGCCTCAACATTATTTGGTTTTGATTGCATATCAAAATCTGCCTGGCATGGTAAAGTCTTGTCGCGTTATTTATCCTATCTTCACAGGTTCCTTTCTTCGCTCATTACTTTTATTCTCGTGTCCTTTTCTATTGCCTTCCATCTTCTACTTTTCCTCATACCCGCCACTGGGACAGACCAGAGTATGAATTTAGCCGTAACACAGTATTATTATTATTATTATTATTATTATTATTTTCGATTATTCCCAATTAAGAGAGCGTTTGAACTTGAATTCCTTTATGATGATTATTTACGTTTTTTCTGAGCCCAAATTTTCTTCATGTGTTCACTGTGTTGTTTCTTTCGCTCCGCTGTCCATTTGCATCCTGGTCTCTTCTGTGTTGTGGTGTCAAATTCATGTTTTTTGATGATGTTCCTGAATTCAGTTCTATTTTCTGCATCGTTTACTGTTATGTGTGCTTGTCTGAGGTCCTCTTCAACTTCTTTTATCCATTTTGTTTTTCCCCTGCCTGAGTTGATGACTTTAAGAATTCGCTTTGAAATTCTGTTTTCATTCATCCTGTGGATATGTCCGTAGAACTGCATTCTTCTTTTCCTTATTGTATCCGTAATCTTGCCTGTGTATTTATATAATTCTGATGTTGGTCTCTAGATTCCTTGCTCTTGTATCGGGCCAAAAATTTTCCTGAGAATTTTCCTTTCTTGTTTCTCTATTTCTTTGATTTTAGTTTGCCCACCTATTTGTGTTGTTTCAGATGCATACAGCGCCTCCGGAAGTACGACAGTGTTGTAGTGCCTCAATTTTGCGTTAATGGATATGGACTTTTTGTTATAATAGTTCCACGTGAGTTTATATGCTTTCTGTAGTTTTTTTATTCTTTCCTCATTGGCCTTTAGGTTGATCCCTGATGGCTGGATGATTTCTCCCAGGTACTTAAGATGTGGTACTTGTACGATTTTCCCATGGGTTGTCACAATAGGCAATTTGTCTTGTGGCACTCTTTCTATGTACTGGGTTTTCTCATATGAGATTTGCAGGCCAGTTCTTCGTGCAATTTCGTGTAACTTCTCTATGGCGTTAGTGGCTTCTTTTCTATTATTTGTGAGGATTGCAAGGTCATCCGCAAAAGCTAAACACTACACATTGAATCTATTATCTTTTCTAATGCCAATTTGGATTCCTTTGACTTCTTTTTCCCATGTCCTGATAATTTTTTCAAGAATGATATTAAAGAGTAATGGTGAAAGTCCGTCACCCTGTCGCACTCCAGTTTGGATTTCAAGTGGTTCCGAGATATCCCCCATAAATTTAACCTTGGAAACTGTGTCAGTTAATGTTTCCCGAATGATTGCTCTTGTCTTTGTCAATGCTGAATTCTTCCAGCGTCTTGCAGAGCGCTACACTGTCTACTGAGTCGTAGGCCTTTTTAAAATCTACAAAAGTAACCACTGTGTTTCAGGTGTTTCTCATCTGGAGAATCATTTTCAGATTCCAGATCTGCTCTATGCATGATCGTCCCTTGAGAAAACCAGCCTGGTATTCTCCTATTTGTGGGTCAGCTCGTAACACAGTATTATTATTATTATTATTATTATTATTATTATTATTATTATTACAAGCAGTAGTAATAGTAGCGGTAGTACTATTTTTATTCCACAACAGACTCGATGGAAACTAATACAATTGGAACATTATTACTCACAATTGCTACGCCTCGCATTAACGAAACGCTTAATTCTAGCGATCGCAACTTCCTATGGCTTTCATATGCGGCACCTACTTTGTCTCTTGGGGACAAAATGTCGTATAATAACATACTGCTGTGGCTGCAGTAATGCGTTAGCTCCCTAGTTTCTTTATAGTAGATAGAAATATCGAGCTATGCAGTCATTATATGCTGAAGTTTCGATTTCTGTACCGCTAGAACTAAAATTCAGTCGTGAAATATGTAACTCATATAAGATATGAAATTTTATTTGTTTAGGGTAATTATTATGGAATAGAATGGAGGAAGCAAATCGGATGAGGAGCTATAGAGAAGCTACAGAAGACTTAAATCATGGTTGCTGTGTTGGACGCACAATTGTCTCAGCCAGAATGGACCTTGTAATCTCCCCCCTCCTTCCTAATTCCATCTATAGTCCATATTACACAACGTCTATTATGAAGATCTGAAAGGAGCGATGATTACAATAAACCTTTTAGTTTATTTAGCTTGTTATGTTGAGTTGGTCTGATTCTTGAAGCTGAAAATGTCACATTTTAGGTCCTCACGGTTGTATTGATCTAAATAAATTTGAAGATTGTTGTTGCAGAATTTTAGTTTATACCTAAATCTATTTTCTCACATTTTAGTATACCATATAGTCTTTTGATTTTTCACATTAACAAAGCCGAAATTATATTGTTCGCACAAAATACAAAAATACGTCCGATCACATCAGAGGCATGCCTATTAACTCTCACACTCTGCGGAAATAACCGTATTTCAAAGGGTTTACAATTTTTCTTAACAAATGAATTTCTACTAGCTTGTTACATTATTACTTTCGATTATTATTTCATAACTGAATCCACAAATAAACATAGTAATTAGTACAGTATTGCGTAATTAGTACATACTAAATTTTAAGTGTTCCAATAATTCGTAATTTCAAATGTTTCTAAAAAAATAATTGTAGCTGTACATTCAGAACTAGTATTTATCGCTTATAACATCGAGACTAAAAAATTTTATAAAGTAATTCATTTTCATAAATTTTAGCTTGAAATATAACATACCGTGTATAAAATTATATGGAAGTTTCAGAAAAGCAACTGAGATAATACCGACCTGTCCAAAATTCGAAAAATAATACTGGTATCGACAACTAGTGTTGAGGAGAAGTAATGCTACAGGAGGGTGTCCCTTTACAACCTTTTGCCCAGTAACGCAGTGTCCGCTCTTACGAAACTTCCTGGCAGATTAAAAATGTGTGCCGGACTCGAATTCGACACCGGGAACTTTTTTTTTTTTTTTTTTTTTTTTTTTTTTTTGCGGAGGTCATCAGTCATCAGGCTTGTAGCAGTCGTTCCGTCTGTAAGAAGCACTTGCACCCAACGTCCTCTGTTATTCGTTGGGTGTCTTCCAGTCTCTGCCTCCCCCTGTAGTTTTTGCCCCCTACAGCGCCCTCTAGTACCATGGAAGTTATTCCCAGATGTCTTAATCCATGTCCTATCGTCCTCTCTATTCTTTTTGTCAGCGTTTCCGCCTATTCTGCAGAGAACCTCCTCATTTCTTATTTCGCCAGTCCACGGAATTTCAAACTTCCTTCTACAGTTGCACATCTCAAACGCTTCGATTCTCTTCTACTCCTGTTTTCCGGCAGCCCATGGTTCACTGCCTTACAATGTCGCGCTCTAAACATAAATTATTTGAAACATTTTCCTCAGTTGAAGGCCAATGTTTGATACTAGGAGGCATTTCTAAAAGTACGAAATAAAGTAAATGAGAGAAAGATGCTCGAAAAGTGATAGAAATCATGTACAGTAATAGTGTCTCAATCGGTAAATTACTTTACCGCTTGACTTAACATAGCAATAGTATCTCAGATCATACAGCACTATACCGCATAGTCTACAATCTACATAATCCACAAAATATCCTCTAGTACTCTTTACAGTCTTAACTGAAACATCGAACTTTAATTCTCAATCGGCACCTCATTCACTGTACGTGATTTGGAACATCATTTAAAGGCGTGTCAAATGTTATTCTAAGCTCTTTCTTACTTTTAAACAAATCATTTCACAAAATATTTGACTTGGGTTTTTTTCAGTTGCTGTTATTTATCGGTATGCTAGTAGCATCCATTATCAAAGTATCAGAGCAGCAGGCTTTACTGCAGTCGTCCATAAAATTAGTCTTCCGTACAGCAGCAACCGCTACAGAAATTACTTTATACTAAAATACTAATAAAATAAACTTTATTACGATGTTGATGACTGAAATGACCGTAAAGGGCATTGTGGTTAAGTAAGCAGCTGAAGATACCAAAGTGATAATAACCAACACCGCTGTGTCGAAGGCTGCTGATTTCGACAGTGTTACCATCACAAGTGAGGGTGTAGATATCCTGGTACTGCTGAAAGCATTAGTCTCGTCTCAAAGTAGCACTTATTTCGAGAAGAGTGGTAGGGAGATTCCTTCAGCGTTCTTTTCTCGTCGACATCGAGCAAGTTCAAAACATAGAATATTCTTTCTCTTCATTCACGCGGTAATGACACTACCTCAATCCACTTTGGACAAGAGAAGGAGGAAATCAGTGCCAATTACAACCAAAAAAAAAAAAAAAAACTTCCCTGTCTGACTTGGTATTTTCAAACAACCACTCGTAACAGATATGCCATTTTCTCAATAGGGAAAAGTTTCTTGCGATATTCTTCGATGCAGTCGTGAACAAAGCTCTTTGCCTGTGACAGTTTCCTAAATCGACTGCAAATTCCAAATTCCCACGCGCGAGATTGCCGCCTACTCGAGACGCAGTCCAGTACCATTCTTTCCGCACCAACCTACAGGAATGCATGGCTGAGTCAATGACACATTCCACCTGGAAGAAATGGTTCAAATGGCTCTGAGCACTATGGGACTCAACTGCTGAGGTCATTAGTCCCCTAGAACTTAGAACTAGTTAAACCTAACTAACCTAAGGACATCACAAACATCCATGCCCAAGGCAGGATTCGAACCTGCGACCGTAGCGGTCTTGCGGTTCCAGACTGCAGCGCCTTTAACCGCACGGCCACTTCGGCCGGCCCACCTGGAAGAGAGTGGACGCTAACAAGAAGGGCGATTCCCGTAACAACAACGAAAAAAGCAGCCCCAGACGCCACACTGAAAATAAAGTCCTAAAATGCATAGAAGAGTGTAGCAGAGAAGCTTGCAGATGAATAAAAATAAAAAATAAAAAAGAACAGTTGGCCTCTGATACTCTACCATTTGCAAACAGTGTTGTGGCCATGCATGGGAGAATTCACCTGAGCCGGACCTCATCGAGGACGATGCTAATGGGGATTACGGCAAGGAGGACACCCTACTTTACACCATCATCGCTGACAAGGGGAGGCCGCCAATTGTGAAATTCAGACTCGATTCATACTGCGCATAATAAAAGCTCATGGCCAGAGGTGTAATGTGGCAAAGCACCAATATGCACTTCTCAGCCGTTGTCGAGAAAATCGACAGTTAAAAGAAACCGTTGCGGTGAAATACTCTCCACGATTAATAGTTTTCTACAGCGTCGTGGCGCAGCGGTAACCTCTTGGGTTTGTAATCCGAAGGTCGCCGGATCGGATCTCCCACCATGCAACTTTTTTTTCTTTAGTATTTGTTTTTTGTCAATCAGTTGCAACAATTATGCATATAATAAGTTGTTGAAAGTCGTTTGTCGTGGAAAAACTGGCGACTTCGAACATCATTATGTTTTCCGCAAACAAAGTTGTATTTCACAAATGTTATTAATTGTCTTCATAATGTTAACCACGTATAGTTAACGGAAGACGTAGAAACGATATTCCGAAACGAATACGTATAGCGTAAGTCAAACGCTCGAATTAGAATAGAGACCCCACGAACAAAAAATTCGCTGTGGCAGGTATGAAATATAAACTCCGTTACTCGCTCGTTACACTTGATGGACAGATGTTGAATGGGCCGAAACGAGCCGCCGCATAACAGCGTAGTTCCCTGCTAACTTCGAAAGAAGGTAGATGCGGTCCCTAGCGCAACTTATAACATCGTCGAGAACCAGTGCGGACGGGAGAGCTTTGGTACACCCTGTTAAAAAAACGGAATAATGGAGGCGGTACAATTGGAGAGCGATCCGCCTTTACCAACATGCATAAGCAATTCATTAATAGTATATATATATATATATATATATATATATATATATATATATATATATATATATATTTGAATTACAAAAAACTAATAATAAAAAAAATTGCTTGGCGCGAGATTCGATCCGGCGACCTTCGGATCACGAACCCGAGCGCTTACCGCTGCGCCACGACGCTGTAGAAAGCTATTAATCGTGGAGAGTATTTCACCGCAACGGTTTCTTTTAACTGTCGATTTTCTCGACAACGGCTGAGAAGTGCATCTTGGTGCTTTGCCACATTACACCTCTGGCCATGAGCTTTTATTATGCGCAGTATGAATCGAATCTGAATTTCACAATTGGCGGCCTCCCCTTGTGAGTAGGAGGAAGAAGCGGAAGCACAATTTGACCTGCCATACGGACCAAAGGGGTCAAGGCGCTAACTTTTTGTGCGTATCTACTTATTCTGTTACATGTATTTTCCTACCGCAGTAATTTTCATTTTTAAGTATACAATTAACTTGAGGGAAATAACGTTTTATTGATTAAAACTTGTGTTTTTCTGTGTGGTTGTACTGGAAGGATACAGTGTTCAAATGGTTCAAATGGCTCTGAGCACTATGGGACTTAACATCTGAGGTCATCAGTCCCCTAGAACTACTTAAACCTAACTAACCTAAGGACATCACACAACACCCAGTCATCACGAGGCAGAGAAAATCCCTGACCCCGCCGGGAATCGAACCCGGGAACCCGGGAGTGGGAAGCGAGAACGCTACCGCACGACCAATACAGTGTTCCTCATCACTTATATACAGGATGTGTCAAAAAGAATCATCCGATTTGGCACGTCTGTATTTCTAAAACTAGTAAACATATACACTCCTGGAAATTGAAATAAGAACACCGTGAATTCATTGTCCCAGGAAGGGGAAACTTTATTGACACATTCCTCGGGTCAGATACATCACATGATCACACTGACAGAACCACAGGCACATAGACACAGGCAACAGAGCATGCACAATGTCGGCACTAGTACAGTGTATATCCACCTTTCGCAGCAATGCAGGCTGCTATTCTCCCATGGAGACGATCGTAGAGATGCTGGATGTAGTCCTGTGGAACGGCTTGCCATGCCATTTCCACCTGGCGCCTCAGTTGGACCAGCGTTCGTGCTGGACGTGCAGACCGCGTGAGACGACGCTTCATCCAGTCCCAAACATGCTCAATGGGGGACAGATCCGGAGATCTTGCTGGCCAGGGTAGTTGACTTACACCTTCTAGAGCACGTTGGGTGGCACGGGATACATGCGGACGTGCATTGTCCTGTTGGAACAGCAAGTTCCCTTGCCGGTCTAGGAATGGTAGAACGATGGGTTCGATGACGGTTTGGATGTACCGTGCACTATTCAGTGTCCCCTCGACGATCACCAGTGGTGTACGGCCAGTGTAGGAGATCGCTCCCCACACCATGATGCCGGGTGTTGGCCCTGTGTGCCTCGGTCGTATGCAGTCCTGATTGTGGCGCTCACCTGCACGGCGCCAAACACGCATACGACCATCATTGGCACCAAGGCAGAAGCGACTCTCATCGCTGAAGACGACACGTCTCCATTCGTCCCTCCATTCACGCCTGTCGCGACACCACTGGAGGCGGGCTGCACGATGTTGGGGCGTGAGCGGAAGACGGCCTAACGGTGTGCGGGACAGTAGCCCAGCTTCATGGAGACGGTTGCGAATGGTCCTCGCCGATACCCCAGGAGCAACAGTGTCCCTAATTTGCTGGGAAGTGGCGGTGCGGTCCCCTACGGCACTGCGTAGGATCCTACGGTCTTGGCGTGCATCCGTGCGTCGCTGCGGTCCGGTCCCAGGTCGACGGGCACGTGCACCTTCCGCCGACCACTGGCGACAACATCGATGTACTGTGGAGACCTCACGCCCCACGTGTTGAGCAATTCGGCGGTACGTCCACCCGGCCTCCCGCATGCCCACTATACGCCCTCGCTCAAAGTCCGTCAACTGCACATACGGTTCACGTCCACGCTGTCGCGGCATGCTACCAGTGTTAAAGACTGCGATGGAGCTCCGTATGCCACGGCAAACTGGCTGACACCGACGGCGGCGGTGCACAAATGCTGCGCAGCTAGCGCCATTCGACGGCCAACACCGCGGTTCCTGGTGTGTCCGCTGTGCCATGCGTGTGATCATTGCTTGTACAGCCCTCTCGCAGTGTCCGGAGCAAGTATGGTGGGTCTGACACACCGGTGTCAATGTGTTCTTTTTTCCATTTCCAGGAGTGTACAATGAATTTTGTTTTTTGATGAAGCTCAAAAAGGTTATTTTTCATACCTTTTCATAGGCCTCCTCAAGGACTACCACCTTAACGTTGGTGGGGAGGTTTGTGTTATCAGTGATCCACTGAGCTATGCTGGCGGGAGCTATGCTCCTGGTAGGGTCACCCATGCCAGTCAGTTGGTGAGATTCCAGACAAAGAGTAGTCCCCCCAGGGGGCTCCTGTCTTGGGAGTATGTGGGTTGCAACTACATGGACCCTTAGCTAAGCCTGATATTACTTCCATTTACTTGTGTCAGGCTTCTATTTTCTTTCCTATCGGCCTCCCTTGGCCAATTCTTACTCTTGCGACCCCAATGGTATTGGGTTTCGAGGCCTGAGTGTGTCTTTCCATTTCTCTTTTCTATCCTCCAACAATCTAAAGTTGGCAAAGGACCCTAGAGTCTGCTCAGGCTGCCGATGCCTGTTTGCAGAAACAAAACTCTGGGAAATGTCCACTGAAATTTGAGAAATCAATTAGACCTCAAGGATTTCAATGCAGCTCTGCCAACAAACCCCACTCCAACATCCTAGATGGCACGAGTGAGACCCCTAGACAATACATACACACAATGGATACAGACTATAAAGGCAATGGGAGAGGATGAAAGGCGAACTTATTTACGGCGCCTTTAAATAACCGGAACATATCGGCTAACTCCGAAAGAAAATCCTGGCCCTCCTAGAAGAGGGTTGAGCAGATGGCTGGTAACCAACTCTCAGAAAACACAGACTACTCCCAGTACTAAAACAAGCCTCGGAAACAGGACGGTCTCAAAGGTAAGCCGGCCGCGGTGGCCAAGCGGTTCTAGGCGCTTCAGTCCGGAACCGCGCGACTGCTACGGTCGCAGGTTCGAACCCTGCCTTGGGCATGGATGTGTGTGATTTCCTTAGGTTAGTTAGGTTTAACTAGTTCTAAGTTCTAGGGGACTGATGACCTCCGATGTTAAGTCCAATAGTACTCGGAGCCATTTGAACCATTTGAACCTCAAAGGTAAATGACAAGGAGATAAAAAAGGACAAACGAAAATCGATAAATGGATACATCAAAGTAGCAACCTGGAATGTGAGAAGAATTTCCGAAAAGGAGGTATAACTAGTAAATATACTAAGCGACGTGAATATCGATGCCGTAACTCCCACAGAAAATAAAAAGAAATTAAGAGGAAATAAATATGCAGGGAATTACATTATGTTCTTTAGTGGTGTTGAACACCATAAAAGAGCAAGCAAAGGTGTAGCACTACTTCTGCATAAAAAATGGGAAAAAGACATCCAAGATTGTACATACGTAAGTGAAAGAATACTAACAGTCAGGCTGAAACTGATGAGGGGTAACACCATCTTTATAAGTCTATATGCACCTGAAGAAGAGAAAAATGATGAGTCTGAAAGCTTCTATGAAGAAATAAAGACTCTGAGTAAATACAGTGCTACTGCTCAGATTATTATGATGAGTTTCAATGCCAGAATAGGCAATATCTCAGTAACAAACGTTATAGGTCCGTTTGGAGAACCAGTATGTAATGAAAATGGAAAACTACTAAGAGATTTTGCCACTAACAATAATTTAAAGATCACAAATTCACTTTTTAAGAAAAAGGATATACAAAGGTATAGTTGGGCCAGCAGAGGTCTTAGATCAATAATTGACTACATCTCAGTATATGATAAGCTAGCGGGCCAAGTAAGGGATAGAAGTTTATAAAGATATAGGACCAGATCATTCCTTACTAATCTCCAGAATAGATCTTTTTACAAAATGGAAGAAAATAACTAAACAATCAATAATTGACTACATCTCAGTATATGATAAGCTAGCGGGCCAAGTAAGGGATACAAGTTTATAAAGATATAGGACCAGATCATTCCTTTCTAATCTCCAGAATAGATCTTTTTACAAAATGGAAGAAAATAACTAAACAACTACCAAACCAACAAGTTCAAAGCGTTTATAAGGTATACTCTCTTGAAGTCAGTATCGGACACCTGTACCAAAGGAGATTAAATGAAGAACTAGCAAACTTTCAAACTACAGACAATATAGAAGAAGAATGGCAAACTCTGAAGAACCTGTATGCAGAGTAGCAGGAGAAGCTCTCGGCAAAAAGAAAAGAATATGAAAAAGAAAAGACCTAGAAGTTTGGAATGAGGATATAATGAAAGCTGTGAAAGAAACACAGGATGCATATATAACGGGATGCAACCCCACTATTGAGAACAAACAAGACTATAAGGAGAAAAATAACACTAAATGGGTAGTAAGGAAAGCACATCAGAAACACCGGGATAGGTATATTTCTAATATCGAACATGAAATCCACGGAAGACAACAAATGGCATATAAGGCTTTAAAAACCTTTAACACAACAGAGAGAGAGAGAATACAAATAAATAGTATTGAAGAATAACAGTGTTACAGTGAATTGTGGTATGATCATACAGCACAAGAAACTGAAATTGAACAACTAGACAAGAAAGGATTAGACGAAATACAGTCTGACGAATTAACATCTGCACTAACATCACTTAAAAACAGAAAAGCAACAGGAAAAGACGGCATTAATGCTGAATTATTAAAATCTGGAGGAATGACGCTACACCAACGACTGCTACATCTCTTCAACGAATGTTGGAAGAAGAAGAAGAGTATTGCCAAAGACTGGAAAACAGCTAGAGTGATATCAATTTTTAAAAATGGAGATAAAAGCCTATGCAGTAATTACAGAGGAATAAGTTTACTGGACTCAGCATACAAGATGAATGCTAAGATTTTAAATACAAGACTTAAAAAAACATAGCAGAAGCAATACTGCCATGAGAAACAAAAGGGTTTTAGGAAAGGACGCTCCACAATGGATGCAGTTTTTATTCTAAAGCAAATAACAAAAAAACTTTAAAACAGCTTTTAACAATGTCAATAGACAGAAACTTTGGAAGATAATGACGAATCGTGGATATCCAAAGCACCTAGTAAATGAGATAAAAAGTTTATATCAAGACACAAATATCAATCTAGATCTTAATGGTAAAACAACTAAAGAGATACCAACTAACAAAGGGGTACGACAAGGCTGCTGCATGTCTTCTTTATGGGAGTGAGACCTGGGTGATTACCAAGAAGCAACATAGCCAGATTCAGGCACAAGAAATGAAATTCCTTAGGGATGTTAAAGGTTGCACAAGAGAAGACAGGCTAAGAAATCAAGATATTAGAGAAGAAATGCAAATCTTTAGCCTCAATGATAAAATTCGAGATTACAGAAGAAAATGGAACGAACATCTACAAAGAATGGAGAGTGAGAGACTTCCCTTAAAGGCAAGAAAAGGAAGTGCCATGGAAGAACAGACAGAGGAGGACCCCAACAGAGATGGGTATCTTAACAGGCAATTCCTGCCAAATACCTGAAGAGAAGATGAAGATCTTTTCATAGGTGTTCAGTATGCCCCCCTCGAGATGCACGGCTTATGTCAATGTGGTATTCAAACTGTTCCCACGCTGCAGCGAACATTTCTTGAGTTACAGCTTCCACAGCTGCTTTATGTGACGTCTTAGTTCATTCATTGTTGTGGTCACGAAGGAACATAAACAGAGTCTTTTATAAATCCCCGCAAGAAAAATCACATACAGTCAGGTCCGGTGACCTTAGAGGTCAGTAATGTAAGGCTGAATCGTGAATCATTTGGTCCAGTGCGACTGATCCATCGTTCAGTAAGTCTTTGACTTAAAAATTCCCAGACTTCCAGATGCCAATGTGGCGATGCCCCATCCTGTTGGTAAATGAAGTCGTTCGAATAAGCCTCCAACTGTGGGAAATAAAGTTCTCAAGTATATCAAGATATGCGCTTCCTGTTACAGTGTTCACAGCAAAGAAAAATGGACCATACACCTTTTCACGTGAAAACGCACAAAACGCATTAAATTTTGGAGAGTCTCTCTCAAGTTGTACAACTTCATGTGGTTGTTCTGTACCCCACATTCTCACATTACGACGGTTCACCTTTCCATTTAAATGGAATGTTAACTCGTCACTAAATACTAAGGGTGTTAGAAAATTGTCATCCTCCATACTGCCAAGAACGAAATTACAGAACTCCAAACGTTGTTGTTTGTCATCTTCACGTAGAGCTTGCAGTAACTGAATTTTGTATGGGTTTATGTGTAAACGTAGACGCTACACATGCCAGACAGGCATCGGAGGGCATGTTGAGCTGTCGACCTGCATGGCGAACTGATATCTGCGGACTCCTTGTGAAACTGTGGCGGATGCATTCGACGTTTGCGTCTGACACTCGGGGACGGCCCGGCGATTTGCCTTTCCCGGAATGGTTCATGCCATTGTTTAATGTTCTGTGCTGTAAGAGGATCCACACCATGCCCAGTATGAAAGTCAAGTTGAACAAGTATTTCTGACCAGCACTCCGCAAAACGTAGAACACAAAACGCTTTTTGTTGTCCCGACACCAATTTTGCTAGAAATGAAGTGAGTGTACATTGCTGCTACCTAGCTGGAACCATGTAAAACTCGAGAGTTTGCTCTTTTCAACAGTACCTTGTTCACGAACGTATCTCAGATCACATAATAGCTATGATTTTTAAAATCTGATGACTCTTTTTGAGACGCAGTCCATTGTTCTTGTCACAACGCAATTTTATTCAAATATTTATTCAATACATAGTTTCCGGCAGCCGAAGTGGGAAAGAATGACAATCTGAATTTTTCTTCCATATGTGCACTTCCTAGCACATTAGATCCCTATTTCCATATTCGTAATGATCTACGTTTGGTCTTGGATGGATAACGTGTGAGTGTGTCGTCCGCGTAGAAGAGATCATAAATGGTACGTGTACAGCTACTAGTTATCTTTGAACAGTTTCTTGTTTGCCAGTAGTAAAATCAAACAGATTTCAAAATAGTGACTGGAATGTCTGGACGATGGCTGACCAGCGAGGTAACAGAGCAGTCACCCACCACGGATGACGTAGAGGATACTTTTCGGGAAGCCATGTTCCGACTTTCTGGCGCTGGTTCCTGTACTGAACTGTCTTAACATGTGAGCTCCGTAACTTCGTCTCAAGAAGGGTACGCCTGTGAAAGCTTTAAGACAGTAGTTAGAAATAATGAGTTCCTTTTTCGGAACGTCAACAATAAATAGCGTATGAGGGAGATTTTAAAAATTTTAAGATATACTGAAGAGGCAAAAAAACTGGTACACCTGCATAATATCGTGTAGGGCTCCGCGAGTACGCAGAAGTGCCGAAACACGACCTGGCGTGGACTCGACTGATGCCTGAGGTATTGCTGGAGGGAACTGACACCATGAATCCTGCGGGGTTGTCCATAAATCCGTAAGAGTACGAGGGGTGGAGATCTCTTCTGAACAGCACGTTGCAAGGCATCCCAGATATGCCCAACAATGTACATGTCTGGGGAGCCTGGTGACCAGTGGAAGTGTTTAAACTCAGAAGAGTGTTCCTGGATCCACTCTGTAGCAATTCTGGACGAGTGGGATGTCGCATTGTCCTGCAGGAATTACGCAAGTCCGTCGGAATGCACAATGGACATGAATGGATGCAGGTGATGAGACAGAATACTTACAGACGTGTCACCTGTCAGAGTCGTATCTAGATGTATCAGGGGTCCCATATCACTCTACCCGCAAATGCCTCACACCGTTACAGAACTTCCACCAGCTTGAACAGTCCCCTGCTGACATGCAGGGTCCATGGATTCATGAGATTGTCTCCATACCCATCCGCTCGATACCATTTGAAACGAGACTCGTCCCAAAGGCAAAATGTTTCCAGTCATCAACTGTCCAATGTCTGTTTTGGTGGGCCCAGGCGAGGCGCAAAGCTTTGTGTCATGCAGTCATCAAGGGTAAACGAGTGGGCCTTTCGCTCCGAAATCCCCTATCGATGATGTTTTGTTGAATGGTTCGCAAGCTGACACTTGGAGATGAACCATCATTGAAATATCCCCACTTCATCACTACCTCGGAGATGCTGTGTCCCAGCGCTCATGCTCCGACTGCAATACCACGTTCAAACTAACTTAAATCTTGATAACCTGCCATTGTAGCAGCAGTAACCGATCTAACAATCGCGCCAGACACTTGTTGTCTTATATAGGCGTTGCGACCGAAGCGCCTTATTCTGCCTGTTTACATATTTCAGTATTTGAATACACATGTCCATATTACTTTGGCGCTTCAGTGTATATTTAGGAAGATAAGTCTTGGAAACGTTGGGTTTCAATGTTACGGGCCAACGGTCATGATGATACTGCGTGTATTAATTTCTATGGTGAATTACAGCATATGTTAATTTTAAGCTAAGAATATTTAAGTACTCCAAGTGCAGTGTTGGATTAAATCAAGCACTTCCATCTGGTGAGCAAACTATTTTACACCCTTTCTTCCAAGTTGCTGTATAGACAAAGAACTGTATAGACAAGTTGTACTGCACTGGGAAATGAGCTTGAATTCTCTAGTTTAAGATGGATTAGATAGGAAAAGTTGCGTTTGTAAAATATGAACAATAATCTTAGTAGTGTGTGAAACTGACGTGGTCATGGGGTATTATGGTGGATGATACTAGCGCCAGGGGAAAAAAATGGTGCACAAAAGTTGTTGCCACGATTATTACAAAACTGGGCATATGACGTCTGAAACTGGATTAAAATTTTAATTGTGGGAAAACAGGACTGATAGCTAAATGAATAATTTTGTTATATTTCGTTAGCGTGAAAGAGATACGTATTTTTTCAGATTTATTTTCTGCTATTAGTATGTGAATTCTCAGTAGGTTTTCAAATCAGGTATTAAACAAAAACGATTTCATGTTGGACAGTTGATCAGTATTTCAGTGATTCTGTGATTGAGTAACATGGGTGAGCGAAGGTGTAAGAATTTAGTAGTCGACACCCTGATCCTATCCACAATAGTGCACGGTAGAGTACAGTTTTACGAGACCACAGGAATTTTATAATGTTAACGAAGTATCATACCCACTGGGTGAAGCTATAAATTGTAAGGGATTTTTTGTTGAACCGAAAACTCTGAGAATAAATTTGAATCAGTTACACAAGATGATGGTCATGGTTCATTAGTAGACGGCAGCCATTTCTTCTGATAATCTATCACGTGTTCCTTGTCCGCTCAGAATCCCAATGATCTGCAATAGAAAAGGATAATATTATGACATAGTACCTGAGTAAACTGCACTTAGATTTGGATAGAGCAGAGAGGAGCAGCGGTAATATTAATTTCCTTTGTAATAGTGATAGTGTGTCCGATATAAAATACAGTTGCCCTAAATTAAAACAATATAAATCGTATTACAGTTATTAGCTCAGATGCTATGGCGTAACTATCGATGTGATTTGTTAACAGTGACGTTATGGCTAAAAGAACACAGTACGATAGTTGGCCACATGTACCATTAAGAATTTGGAGTTTAATTGCTCACCATATCTAGTGTGCCGACTGCAAGGTACGCAGGGATAGTAGTGCCCTCTCAATATTTATTCAGGTCCCATTGAGTTAGAGAGGGTTGGCACGTTCTTGGGCTTGTTAAACATTGACAGATGCACATATTACGGAAGAACATACGTTTCTTGCAGCTTTTACACAGTATTGGCAGAAGTGAACATTTCATTGAGGGTAAAGGCGAGTGTTGACAATGGCACCTATCATTATCGCTTTAAGAAATATACACTTTTCTCCTGTTACTGACTTTTTCTTCTCTTTTTGAGAATTCTGCCGTTCCTCTGAAGCTGTGATCTTGGTAAGCATGTGATTAAAAAACTACATTTAACCAGCCAAAATTGTGGAAAATTTTACTCACTGTAAGGAATGGCTGAGTGCGTTTTGCCTTAGGATGCAAAAGCAAATATACGGAAAAAAATTGAAAAAAGTTGACAAAATTTCATGATTTTTCGCCCCCCCCCCCCCCCCCGAAGTTAGCGCAGCGTTTCCGAGATCCAAAACTTGTATTCTACACTACACACTATACAACGTACTCAAACTTAATAAAACTCGGACCTCTTGAAAGGTCTAACGAACCTGCCGGCTTGTCTACGGCCCTGCGTCAGAAAAGCACAGCTCGTTCCCTCACACTTCTATTTTCTCCAAATTGTCTATGAGTTGGGCTTCGACGTGTGGAGTTTCCAACCACCGCTCTTCCCGCCATTCTGGAAACCCATGAACAAAATACAGAAAGCGATTTTCATCTTATTGGGCACATTCCTTTCCAGAAAGAAAAAATGAGATTCGTCCGATTCTGTCTTCCACGCTTCTGAATGCTCTGCGACGTGGAACACCACATAGCGGTGCCACAAAACTCGACCGCCTCCACGTAGGCTTTCACGCCCCGTGTGAGGACCGCTTGAGGGAAGACAGTGTGCACGGCCGCCGCATGTGCCGCCGACTTCAGTACTGCTACAGCAGCAGGCCTCAGTGATGGTAGGCGTGGTCGCTGGGCTATCTGCGGTCAGCATCAGCGCCGCAGCCTAGCGGTCCGGACTGGCCCAGCCAACAGGCGGACTCACACCGGGAAACACTTTGCGCTGCCGGGGCGACGCGATGCCTCCGATACGCCAGCAGGTGGCCGGGAAGCGCTCGCACCTGCGCGTCCGCGTCGCTGCAGACACTGCACGTAGGTCGCAATGAGCTACTAGCAGGAAGTGTGCCCAGCACGAGTAAAAGCAGTGGCAACTAGCACGCCACCAATTTCAAACTGGCTTCTTTTACTTCTTTTATAATTTCAATTTCTCGCCTTCACGGACGAGTGGTAACGAAACATGTACCTAACTTCAGGCAAAAGCAGTTTCAATATAAAAAATTATTGGAAAAGATGTCGGTTTCTAACGCATGTCTACGCAAATGCCGGTCTGGTTTCTTATACGAGCGTCGTTAAATAAGTAATGCTCCACATTGTTTTTCTAAGATCAGATTTATTGTTAAGAGTCAGAATTTGGTGACAATATACATCAACATGTCCTATTTTTCTATGTAGCCTCCATCGCGTTGTACGGCCGTATGCCAACGTTGTGGAAAATCATGAATACCCTGCTGGTAAAAGCTCTTGTCCTGTAGCGTAGCCATGTTTTCACTGCATGACTGACACTCTTGTCATCTTCATAGTGTGTTCCCCGTAGAGAATCCTTAAGCGGCCCAAGGAGATGGAAGTCCGAGGTTACCAGGTCTGGACTGAAGGGTGGATGAGGCAATGATGTCCAACCCAGATTTGGCGATGTGTTCCCGGGCATGCATTATCGTGTTGGTGCTAGATTTTTGCTGGATTCTTGTCCGATCGAACACGTCGGAAACGATTCTTGAGTTTATTCAGAGTCTTCCCATATACCTCTGAATGGATGGTTGACCCTCTTGGCATCACATCCACGAGGATGACGACATCACAATCCCAGAATGTCATCATGACCTTTCCGGCAGAACGTGTTGTCTAGAATTTCTTCTTCTGTGGTGAATAAGAATGATGCCACTTCATGGACTGACATTTTGTTTCCGGCGCAAAGTGGTGCACCCAGCTTTCGTCCACCGTAACGATCCGTGGCAGAAAGGCGTCTCCGTCAGTATCAAAAAAATGGTTCAAATGGCTCTGAGCACTGTGGGACTTAACATCTGAGGTCATCTCCCATAGAACTTAGAACTACTTAAACCTAACTAACCTAAGGACATCACACACATCCATGTCCGAGGCAGGATTCGAACCTGCGACCGTAGCGGTCGCGCGGTTCCAGACTGAAGCGCCTAGAACCGCTCGGCCATTACGGCCGGCCCGTCGGTATCAAAACGCTCCAACAATTCAGATGAAATGGCCTTTCTTTGAAACTTGTGGTCCGCTGTAAGCATTAGTGGAACCCATCACGAGCGCCTCTTTCAATATCGGAGAGTCTCGATCATTGCAGACGCACACCCAATGCTGACCGACAAGTGTTGAAGCAATTGTCGAGTTGTGATGCGGCGGTCGGCACGAATAATGGCATCCACACGATGCAGCATGTCGGGAGCAGTGGCTGTGACAAGACGTTCCAAGCGTGGCCGACCATGGAGCTCTGCTTCTGCATATCCTGCGGCTGCAACTTTCTGTACCCATCGCTCAACTGCAGCGTCGCCATACACTGCACACAAACGTTTATGCATGTTCACTACGGTTTCTTTTTCTGCACACAAGAGTTCAACAACAGCACGCTGCTTGTAACGTGAGTCGTATGTAGACGCCATTTTGACGCTGTACTACGTCTCTGTCATCTGCCAGAGCGGTTCGAAACTTCACCGGAGCATACAGCAAACATCAAATGTGAAGGACCAACATGGACGTTTTTCTATGTATACTAATGGCTTTTTTTTTAAATTGGGCCATTACTTACTGAACAACCCTCGTACAACGAGCTGACAAAAGTCATGGGACACCTCCTAATATCGTGATGGACCTCCTTTTGCCCCACGTAGTGCGGCAACTCGACGTGGCATGGACTCAAAAGGTCATTCGAAATTCCATCCCGTCCATAATTGCAGAAGTGTTGTCGGTGCAGGATATTCTGCACGAACTGACTTCTCGATTATGTCGCATAAATGTTCGATGGGATTCATGTTGAGCGATCTGGGTAGCCAAATCGTTCGCTCGAATTGTCCAAAATATTCTTCAAACCAGTCGCGAATAATTGTGGCTCACTGACATGATATCGTTCAAAAATGGTTCAAATGGCTCTGAGCACTATGGGACTTAACATCTTAGGTCATCAGTCCCCTAGAACTTAGAACTAGTTAAACCTAACTAACCTAAGGACATCACACACATCCATGCCCGAGGCAGGACTCGAACCCGCGACCGCAGCAGTCCATGATATCGTTGTTTGGAAACATGAACTCCATGAATGGCTGCAAATGGTGTCCAATTAGCCGAACATAAACATTTTCAGTCAATGATCGGTTTAGTTGGACCAGAGGATCCAGTACGTTCCATGTAAAGAATGTCCACACAGGAGCAATCACCAGTTTGCACAGTGCGTTGTTGACAACTTGAGTCCATGGATTCGTGAGTTCTGCGCCTCACTGGAACCCTAGCATCAGCTCTTACCAACTGAAATCGTGACTCAGCTGACCAGACCATGGTTTTCCAGTCGTCTATGGTCCAACAGATACAGTCACGAACCCCGAGACTCAGCTGACCAGACCATGGTTTTCCAGTCGTCTAGGGTCCAACAGATACAGTCACGAACCCGGAGAAATACTGCAAGCGATATCGTGTTGTTAGCAAAGGCACTCGCGTCGGTCGGCTGCTGCCACAGACCACTAACGCCAAATTTCTCCGCACTGTCCTAACGGATACGTTCGTCGTACGTCCCACATTGATTTCTGCGGTTATTTCACGCAGTGTTGCTTGTCTGTCAGCACTGACATCTCTATGCAAACCGCCGATGTTCTCGGTCGTTAAGTGAAGGCTGTCGGCCACTGCGTTATCCACGGTGAGAGGTAATGCCGGAGTGGAATGCCCCATGCGTCTAGCCGTAGTTGCTATTCCGCATTCAGTGTGTGTTCATTCCCGTCGTACGGCCACGATCTCTTCGGAACGCTTTCCACATGAATCACCTGAGTACCAAAAACAGCTCCGCCGTTGGACTGCCCTTTTATACCTTGTGTGCGAGATATTACTTATCGCTATCCCATGATTTATGTCAGCTGAGTGTATGTTATCAGTACAGTACGCCGGGTCGCAGACGAGACGTAGCAGAATTACTGAAGGGTGCTATCGTATTAGGACATGCCCATGGTCACACCGTGAAAGGAGTTGTCCCATTTTTTGACAGTATCAGTGTGGACTGCCCGATGTGTCTACGAAGAATGGTGTAGCCCTCGCAACCACACACCACAGTATAAGAACAGTTGTCGTGAAAACGTAATAACCAACAACAGGGCAAGAGAAGACTGTTGCTACAATATGTGATCATAAGTATCCGGAAACCTGGCTGAAAATGACTGCCGGCCGGAATGGCCAAGCGGTTCTAGGCGCTATAGTCTGGAAGCACGCGACAGCTGCGGTCGCAGGTTCGAATCGTGCCTCGGGCACGGATGTGTGTGATGTCCTTAGGTTAGTTAGATTTAAGTAGTTCTAAGTTCTATGGGACTGATGACCTCAGAAGTTAAGTCCGATAGTGCTCAGAGCCATTTGAGCCATTTTGAAAATAGAAATTCATGGCTCCCTCCATCGGTAATGCTGGAATTCAATACGGTGTTGGCCCACCCTTAGCCTTGATGACAGCTTCCACTCTCGCACACATACGTTCGATCAGGTGCGGAAGATTTCTTGGAAAATGGCAGCCCATTCTTCACGGAGTGCTGCACTGAGGAGAGGTATTGATGTCGATCGGTGAGGCCTGGCACGAAGTCGGCGTTTCAAAATATCCCAAAGGTATCCTATAGGATTCAGGCCAGGACTCAGTGCAAGCCAGTCCATTACAGGGATGGTATTGTCGTGTAACCACTCCGCCACAGGCCGTGCATTATGAACAGGTGCTCGATCGTGTTTAAAGATGCAGTCGCCATCCCCGAATTGCTCTTCAACAGTGGGAAGCAAGAAGGTGCTTAAAACATCAATGTAGGCCTGTGCTGTGATAGTGCCACGCAAAACAAGGGTGCAAGCCCCCTCCATGTAAAACACGATCACACCATAACACCACCGCTTCCGAATATTACTGTTGGCACTACACACGCTGGCAGATCACGTTCACCGGGCATTTGCCATACCCACACCCTGCCATCCGATCGCCACATTGTGTACGTGATTCGTCCTCCACACAACGTTTTTCCAATGTTCAATTGTCCAATGTTTACCCTCCTTACACCAAGCGAGGCGTCGTTTGTCATTTACCGGCGTGATGTGTGGCTTATGAGCAGCCGCTCGACCATGAAATCCAAGTTTTCTCACCTCCTGCCTAACTATCATAGTACTTGCAGTGGATCCTGATGCAGTTTGGAATTCCTGTGTAATGGACTGGATAAATGTCAGCCTATTACACATTACGACCATCTTCAACCGTCGGCGTTCTCTGTCAGTCAACAGACTAGGTGAGCCTGAACGCTTTTGTGCTGTACGCATCCCTTCACGTTTCCACTTCACTATCACATCAGAAACAGTGGACCTAGGGATGTTTAGGACTGTGGAAATCTCACGTTCAGACGTATGAAAAGTGACACCCAATCACCTGACCACGTTCGAAGTCTGTAAGTTCCGCGGAACGTCCCATTCTGCTCTCTCACGATGTCTAGTGATTACTGAGATCGCTGATATGGATTACCTGCCCGTAGATGGCAGCACAATGCACCTAATATGAAAAACGTATGTTTTTGGGGGTGTGCGGATGCTTTTGATCATATAGTGTATACCCGCGGGGTGACGGACACCGGTGCTCCGGAAGAAATGGAGCAATCCACCAGGCGGGAGAGCGGCCTGCAGAATAACTCTAACTGAGGCGAACGAACGCGACAGACTACAGACAAGACAACAGGCCGGGAGAACGACAAACAACCTAGACGACAACGTGGCCCTAAACGAAGCCTTCTCGACGACGGTGACAACAAGGGCAAGAGCAGCGGCGAGACAAATCCAACACGCGACCAAAGACAGTAAGCGGATGACAAGCAACGGAGTTATCACGCACTCGAGAAAGAATCGTAGGAGGCAGAGCACCTCCAACTAACAGCAGCACAATAAATAATTTTCCAGCCAATTTATCATCCAGATCAACAGTCGGGATAATTATATACGAATGCGTTAAGGCATTGGCGTTAGTTATCTTGACACTTCTGATTTCCAGGGCTCCTTTCATATGCGTTTCCTCTTCAAATTCCGATTGGTCGGTGTTGAAAACAATTTCCTCATCTACAAATTTTCGGGCCGATTCCACAGTTTGAAGTGCATCGTCAAGTTTTTGTAACAAGTGAACCTTGCCCTCTACTGAATATCCATAATTTTCCTTATGCACTAGACGGGACTTATTCAAAAGCTGTCTATATATATATATATATATATATATATATATATATATATATATATATATATATATATAGGGTGGTCCATTGATAGTGACCGGGCCAAATATCTCAAGAAATAAGCATACAACAAAAAAAAACTACAAAGAACGAAACTCCTCTAGCTTGAAGGGGGAAACCAGATGGCGCTATGGTTGGCCCGCTAGTAGATGGCGCTGCTATAGGTCAAACGGATATCAACTGCGTTTTTTCAAATAGGAGCTCCCATTTTAAATTACATATTCGAGTAGAACGTAAAGAAATGTTTATGTTTTAGTTGGACCATTTTTTTCGCTTTGTGATAGATGGCGCTGTAATAGTCACAAACGTTTAAGTACGTGGCATCACGTAACATTCCGCCAGTGCGGACGCTATTTACTTCGTGATACAATACCCGTGTTAAAATGGATCGTTTACCAATTTCGCAAAATGTCAATATCATGTTGATGTATGGCTATTGTGATCAAAATGCCCAACGGGCGTGTGCTATTTATGCTGCTCGGTATCCTGCACGACATCATCCAAGTGTCCGGACCGTTCACCGGTTGGTTACGTTATTTAAGGAGGCAGGAAGTGTTCAGCCACATTTGAAACGTCAACCACGACCTGCAACAAATGATGAAGCCCATGTAGGTGTTTTAGCTGCTGTCGCGGCTACTCCGCACATCAGTAGCAGACAAATTGCGCGAGAATTGGGAATCTCAAAAACGTCGGTGTTGGGAATACTACATGAACATCGATTGCACCCGTACCATATTTCTATGCACCAGGAATGCATGGCGACGACTTTGAACGTCGCGTACAGTTCTGCCACTGGGCACAAGAGAAATTACGGGACGATGACAGATTTTTTCCACGCGTTGTAGTTAGCGACGAAGCGTCATTCACCAACAGCGGTAACGTAAATCGGCATAATATGCACTATTGGGCAACGTAAAATCCACGATGGCTGCGACAAGTGGAACATCAGCGACCTTGGCGGGTTAATGTATGGTGCGGCATTATGGGAGGAAGGATAACTGACCCCCATTTTATCGATGGCAATCTAAATGGTTCAATGTATGCTGATTTCCTACGTAATGTTCTACCCATGTTACTACAAGATGTTTCACTGCATGACAGAATGGCGATGTACTTCCAACATGATGGATGTCCGGCACATAGCTCGCGTGTGGTTGAAGCGGTATATTTCATGACAGGTGGATTGGTCGTCAAAGTACCATACCATGGCCTGCAGGTTCACCGGATCTGACGTCCTCGGATTTCTTTCTGTGGGGAAAGTTGAAGGATATTTGCTGTCGTGATGCACCGACAACGCCTGACAACATGCGTCAGCGCAGTGTCAGTGCATATGCGAACATTACGGAAGGCGGACTACTCGCTGTTGAGAGGAATGTCGTTACACGTATTGTCAAATGCATTGAGGTTGACGACATCATTTTGAGCATTTATTGCATTAATGTGGTATTTACAGGCAATCATGCTGTCACCAGATAATCACCAGATACGCATGTGAGTTTAGCAAAGAAAAATGGGTTGGATCAGGGCTTCGATGTTGGGGAGAGCATTCTAGAACTTTTCTGAGGTATTTTAGTTTGCTAGTTGATTGGATACCACGGCCACAAGTTGTTATTTTGAAGTAATGGGAGGGGAGAGATTTTTTGGGGTGTGGGGGAGGGGTATTCAACGGTGGAGCCACCGTTTGCAACTGGAAGTAAAATGATTAAGATAAAAGTTGAAGAGAGTTTAGGACTGGGGTGATAGTGAAGTAGCACGATCGACAGATTGGCGGAGCTGAACGGGAGAATAGGTAGGCGTATCGGTGATGTAGCGGGTCAACATGAGGTGAGAGTTAACAGCTTTGTAGCACATTTCATTGAATTCAAAGATACGGGAAATGGTGTAGACCATGTTGATAAAGGACGGAAAGTCAGAAATAATACATTAAGACGGAGGTAGTTAACTAGAAGTGATTCGTAGTTAAAATAATTGATATGCCGGATTGTCTTCACTTAAAACTTCCGGGCTGACAGGCATTTGAGGTCAGTTTGTAAAATTTTTCACTACGTTTCGACTCTTACTGCAGGAGACGTCCTCAGAGATAAAGCTGCGAACTGCAATCAGAAGTCGAAGTTGCGCCGAACTTATAGACAGTATAGAGGGCACCACAACTCATCACCTGACGACGGCTAAGGAACCATCTCTGATAGTGTCAAAATTCTCGACTGCATTCTGTCGATGCAAAGTCGACATCCAAATATTATCTAATTTGACATCTTGCTCTATTCTGTTAGAACTGTTTCAGTGTTTATAAATGTAACAGCCTCTGTACACATGCACGCATGATGGTGACATGCTTTAGATATGACGCCTATCATATTTCATGATTGGTATACATGTTCCGCTATGGACGATTTATTCGTACGTCTCAGACGGTAATTCCTGTTATGTTCGACTGCACGGGTACCAATATATACTATTCCACAACTACAAGGAATTTTATATACACCAGGTGCAGCCAAATGATGTGAAGTTAATACCGGCTGTAAAAGGCTACATTGATGGATTTTCTGCTGCTAAGAATAAAGTATAGAACATGGGTGAGGCACGAGAGCTGTTAATTGGAAGAGAAATTGGTACAGAAGCCAAAATGGTTAACAGGGAGTAGTAGATGCAAGGTTAATCATTCTTATTGAACTCTGAGATGATATTGACGGATCAGTAGGACCAGGTGTCCCTGTAAGTTTGTTGCATTTAGGGAAATGTAGGCTACAGGTTTTCCAGAGCTCCCAACAGTAGCCTGTGTGAAGGAACACGTTTTAAAGGGGGACCAGGAATTTCAAGCGTCTACACTTTATAAGGAATAGTGACCAGGAGGACGGTTGCATTTACTACTAAGTATCCACCTACTGTCTATTACTTTGACTGGTCTCTTATACTCTACCTGAGGATTGTTGGGTAAACAAAGCTGGCTAGGAGTTCGTGCCTTGTTGGAAATATGGAGTAATACTATGCCCATTCAGAAACTGAGAAGGTATCAGGGAGGTAGGATCCAAAGTGAATAGCTTCACATTGGTCATTAGACAAGGGACGGACTGTTGTGCAGGAGTGAGTTATGAGAAAGAGAGTTTCTGATTGTGAGATGATGGAAAGATATGCAGCATTTAGGGACGTCAGTTCTACATAAAATGTATTCACAGTTACAAATATCAACCACCTTCAGCTGTATGATGGATTGATGATATTGAAAATTTGTGCCACACGGGACTCGAACCCGAAATCGAGCGTTCGCCTTGACCAGTCGGATATCCGAGCACGCATCACAACCAGACCCAAACTTGCATATGTCGCCGTCAATGTGTCTACAACCTGCACTCGTACATTCATTATGTATGTTCACGTACACGAGTGGCAAATGGACGACGACATATGTAAGCCTGGGTCTGTCCATGAAGCGGGCTCGGATAGCCAAAATTCCAGAATGAGATTTTCATCCTGCAGCGGAGCGTGCGCTGATATGAAACTTCCTGGCACATTAAAACTGTGTGCCGGACCGAGACTCGAACTCGGGACCTTTGCCTTTCACGGGTGAGTGGTCTACTACTTGAGCAACCCAAGCACGACTCACGCCCCGTCCTCACAGCTTTACTTCTGCCAGTACCTCGGCTCCTACCTTCTAAACCTGACAGAAGCTCTCCTGCGAACCTTGCAGAACTCCCGGAAGAAAGGATATTGCGGAGACATAGCTTAGACGCAACCTACGGGATGTTTCCAGAAAGAGATTTTACTCTGCAGCGGTGTGTGCGCTGATATGAAACTTCCTAATAGCCAAAGTTGTTAATGCGGCTACTTGTGAGAAGCCGGAAATCCGGCTTCGAGTCCCGGACCGGAACAGAGTGTCAATATCGTCACTCCGGGAAATGATCGATATTTGCAACTACGAATACATTTGAAGTATTTCACAATAACTGTAATCACCACAGCGCATGTTCCTTCGGACAGGTATGCACTGTAGTGTCGTGTGGTTGGTTCGTGCTTGTGCCCATCCCGGCGTTTCATTGCCTTTAATTTGTTCCTGATCTGCAGCTGTATATTTTTCCAGTGACGTACACTAATGAGAAAAATGTTATGAACACTACCTCAGTAGCGTGTTGATTCACCTCAGCACAGCAGTGATTCTGTCTGACATGATTTCGAAAAGGACTTGGTTGTTTTCGAAAAGTATTTGGCAGCAGATGTCTACGCAAAGGTCACGCAATTCATGTAAATTTTGGGCCGATCGTTTGTGGCGCAGAGCTGGCAACCAATAGCGTCCCCACATGTGTTGAACTGGGATCACATCAAAGGAATTTGATGACTAAGGCGTCAGCGTGGGTTTACTGTTACGCTTCGTAACTCACTGCAGCACGATTCTTGCCTTTTGAGGACAGATACGGCGTCCGTAGCGACGATCATGTTGCGATCAGTAGTCCCCAGGAAGATGATGTATCCGGACTCGAGCATGAAGTAGTAAAGTGATGAAAGGTGACACGTTTCCATTGATTCGAGGTCCAATGAGAATACTCCTGGGCCCACTGGCATCAAACTGACGATGTCGTTGAGTCACCGTGGGAACACATAAGGGTCGTCTCCTGCGGAGGACAGTGTTCAACAATGTGCGCTGAACGGTGTGGCCAGAAACACCTGTGCCAGCACCAGCAATTTACTCTGGCGTCAGATCTGTCACACATCTCTACCTACTCTGCTTTACAGTGCGGGTACCTGGGCACCTGAGAGCTCGGTGGCTGTGGTCCAGGGGAGCAATAGCGGCCCTTGCTCGGTGGTCCGGTCTAACTGCTAGCCTTCCCATCTTTTTAGTCCCTTTATTCTTCTAAATTTACCGTTTTTAACGTTTCGTCTTTCCTAAAGTTTTATCATCTTGATTGTGCTTGGGTTAACGGAGGACGAAGTAGTGTTGGTCTGGTGCATAGAGTGCGTCTCCCATCGCACGTAACGCCCTGGGGACCTCCAACTGCATTCTGGGCGGAACGACTCGCCCATCCTTCTCCCTCTCACTCCTCTCCTGCTTCTCCTTGCTTTTATCTCTGTATTACTGTACCTTGATTACCGTCGGACTTCCCAGAATTTGCCTTTGTATCCTTCCTCTGAGGATTATTCTTGGTTCGATATACGAGGGCAGTTCAATAAGTAATGCAACACATTTTTTTTCTCGGCCAATTTTGGTTGAAAAAACTGGAAATTTCTTGTGGAATATTTTCAAACATTCCCGCTTCGTCTCGTATAGTTTCATTGACTTCCGACAGGTGGCAGCGCTGTACGGAGCTGTTAAAATGGCGTCTGTAACGGATGTGCGTTGCAAACAATGGGCAGTGATCGAGTTTCTTTTGGCGGAAAACCAGGGCATCTCAGATATTCATAGGCGCTTGCAGAATGTCTACGGTGATCTGGCAGTGGACAAAAGCACGGTGAATCGTTGGGCAAAGCGTGTGTCATCATCGCCGCAAGGTCAAGCGAGACTGTCTGATCTCCCGCGTGCGGGCCGGCCGTGCACAGCTGTGACTGCTGCAATGGCGGAGCGTGCGAACACACTCGTTCGAGATGATCGACGGATCACCATCAAACAACTCAGTGCTCAACTTGACATCTCTGTTGGTAGTGCTGTCACAATTGTTCACCAGTTGGGATATTCAAAGGTTTGTTCCCGCTGGGTCCCTCGTTGTCTAACCGAACACCATAAAGAGCAAAGGAGAACCATCTGTGCGGAATTGCTTGCTCGTCATGTGGCTGAGGGTGACAATTTCTTGTCAAAGATTGTTACAGGCGATGAAACATGGGTTCATCACTTCGAACCTGAAACAAAACGGCAATCAATGGAGTGGCGCCACACCCACTCCCCTACCAAGAAAAAGTTTAAAGCCATACCCTCAGCCGGTAAAGTCATGGTTACAGTCTTCTGGGACGCTGAAGGGGTTATTGTGTTCGATGTCCTTCCCGATGGTCAAACGATCAACTCTGAAGTGTATTGTGCTACTCTTCAGAAATTGAAGAAACGACTTCAGCGTGTTCGTAGGCACAAAAATCTGAACGAACTTCTCCTTCTTCATGACAACGCAAGACCTCACACAAGTCTTCGCACCCGAGAGGAGCTCACAAAACTTCAGTGGACTGTTCTTCCTCATGCACCCTACAGCCCCGATCTCGCACCGTCGGATTTCCATATGTTTGGCCCAATGAAGGACGCAATCCGTGGGAGGCACTACGCGGATGATGAAGAAGTTATTGATGCAGTACGACGTTGGCTCCGACATCGACCAGTGGAATGGTACCGTGCAGGCATACAGGCCCTCATTTCAAGGTGGCGTAAGGCCGTAGCATTGAATGGAGATTACGTTGAAAAATAGTGTTGTGTAGCTAAAAGATTGGGGAATAACCTGGTGTATTTCAATGCTGAATAAAACAACCCCTGTTTCAGAAAAAAAATGTGTTGCATTACTTATTGAACTGCCCTCGTATATAGGATGAAGGAACTGATGACCTCACAATTTGGTCCATTAGACTAAAAAAAAAAAAAAAAAAAAAAAAAAAAAAAAGAGCGGACAAGCCTTCTGAGTGGACGATTTGGATGGGATTCGGTTAATGAAAAGGGGACATACAATTCAAGGTTTATTTCCCCAAAACAACTAATTAATTGTAATGAATTACACTGTGGTTTACAAATTACAGTGACACAGACAAATCAAGCTGCTTACAATATGAGGCAATAAATATGTTATATGCCACAGGTGAACAGGGAAACTTATTTGTGTCGTTTGAATCACTGCCAAACAAACTGTTTACAATTTGATACATTAGCAAATAATCATTGTGCATTAAACTACATGCTTTCACCAAATAAAGATAAATTTTATAATGTGAAGCACAAATGTATAATTTACAATTAAATTTTCAGTCTTTAAAAGAGTGATAAAATTTCCAAAAGGTATCTCAATTAAAAGTGCCCTAAAACCCTTAACACAACATCACGTACATGACTAGCTCAAATAATAAATATATGTACGGCAAAGCCCAACATCTGGTTTGTGGTGTCACAGCCAGACACCACACGTGCTAGGTGGTAGCTTAAATCGGCCGCGGTCCTGTAGTACATGTCGGACCCGCGTGTCGCCACTGTGTGATCGCATACCTAGCGCCACCACAAGGCAGGTCTCGAGAGACTGACTCGAACTCACCCCAGTTGTACGGACGACAGAGCTAGCGACTAGACGTACGAAGCCTTTCTCTCTCATTAGCTGAGAGACAGAATAGCCTTCAGCTAAGTTAATGGCTACGAACTAGCAAGGCGCCATTAGCCTTACAGTGATTGTAATTAGAGTCTCACTTGTGTTCACCATAGAGATGTACAAGAAGAAATTAAAGATAAGTATATGAGACGCTCCGTTTTTTTCTTCATAGCATTAATTACGTATCCTCTTCCAGTACTTCACGCCCGTCTGCGTTAGTCTCGCGTGCCCATTAAGCCACCTCTATTTACAAGGTGTTGGCCCAGCTGCCGACACATCATGGTTCCTTACAGAAATTTCGCTGATTTCAACAGCGCAGACCACATTCAAACTCGAGCCAACATGGGCCGCTTGCCGGTCAAAACATGTACCAAAATCAGTTTACACGAAGGAGGAAGAGCGGGGGGGGGGACATAATAAATACCATACGCAAGGGCACTTGCCGAACCTACTACTAAAAATACAGTATAAAAGGATCTCAATTAATGACAAAATCCGGGGTAGGCCCGGCAATATTGCACCTGAGCGCTAGTAGCCAAAATAAGGTTGACAGATACCAAAGTCTGACATCATCTTAGGGCTAACTGGCACAACAAATAAAGAAGAGTAAAATAACAAGCAAATGGCAATGCCCAAAACTTTAAATACGATTAAGTACACACGAGGCTAAAATCAATTGCCAGCACCTTGGACATCGTCTTAGGCTTAATTGACACTACAAATAAATAAAGGTAAAAGAACAGGCAAATGACAATGCCTATCAATTTAAATAAAAATAAGTAAGCACAAAGCTAAAAGCAATTGCTAACAACTTAACAAGCACGCATAAAAATGTCAGATTGCTGCCACATCACTAAACGGAACAGGCGCGCGCGCAGTCCCCAGCAAGTCAGAAAACCAATAACACACACTCCAGCAACCGAGCCAGCCTGACCACAGTAATTTCAACTCAGAATCAGGGCGCGTGAGCACACCGGGTCCACGCAAAATACACACAGCCAAATAATTCCCACCAACAGATACGGCTGCCTCCCGGGCGGGAAAACGGGGGCGACGACCGGGTACACACCAGCAGAAAACTCGACACCTAGACTCCGGCCAAAACGGAATCACGCAGAAAATATAAACAACAGCTGAAGTAAGGTGAAACGAACCCCGCCACGCAGACCAGACAGAGCAAACACGCAGAAAGCCTGCCCTGCAGTCCTTACAACTCCTGGGGTGCGGAAACCCAAACTATATCGTGGCACCCTTTTGAGAGGCGGAGAACCTCGAGCGATCGCGTGCGGGGATCCATCAGTTGTCCACTACAGCACGTCACCAACACGCCACACCGCCCAACGGCCAAATCAACGAGGCCCGCCAACTACGAGACCACACCTCCGTGCCGGGGCGGAAGGCAAAATACCACCAGCTCTGTGCGAATCCACCTGCCGAGCCGAGCGCGCGCGGCCCCCCGCGAAAAACGCTCCAGAGGGCAGCAGCCGCCTCAGCGCCTGCGCAGGCCGAACCAGACGGAAACAGACATACAAGTCGCTATCGATAGTGCCGGATACGCAACGCGCCAGAGAAATGGCACACCTTCGGTCGTGTTTTGTGGTGAGGCGTGGACTTTAATCATCTTGTCGCCTACTCGTGGTTTCACAGTCCGTCAACCGAGACTTGGCCCATACATAGAAATAAGTACTACAAGACCAAAGAAGGTAACTAAAAACACCACAGTGAGACGAATAGAAATGACGTTATTATTCAAAGGCAATAATGACACATAATTCAACGTGCTTCAAGGATGCTGACGACAGTAGCAGGAAAACAAGCCACCACTGTCGCCGTTTCCGAAATGCTCGCCCGCAGGTGCTGGGCTACAACAGTATCACGTTTCTCAAAACAATTATGACAGTGAATTTTCCCATTTCCGGCCCTTATCATCGATAGATTGATACTTCATTCGTTGCTGCTCTGCTTATATATTTAGTTAGCTAGTTACTTAGTTACTTGTTCCATAGATCATTTGAACGATTCTTTTATCGAAACGATGTGGAACGAATCAGTTTATGGGGTATGTAAACATCTAGACCAACAAAACGATCCGCTTCGACAATGTTCCCGGGTGCTTTAGATGTTCCCACCTCTCGCCACATGAGGGTTCGTCCAGCATTGTCAAACACGATCGTTTCGGTCATCCAGGTGTTACAGTGTGGGGAGACATATGAGGGTAATGACTTCCAAATGTTTGACCACGGTACACTCGTCGGTCAAAGCTATTGCGACACTGCACTCCTTCTCCAGGTGCGTCTTTTCAGTAGTGTATTCGGCTCTGGCTTCATTTTTATGGATGACAAAGTACGACCGCATCGAATAGTGCATTCGGAGAGCTCTCGAAACGAAAGGATATTCGGGAAATAGACTGGCCTGCCCATCCCCCCGACTTAAATCCCATCGAGCACTTGCGGGATGCCGGCCGGTGTGGCCGTGCGGTTCTAAGCACTTCAGTTTGGAACCGCGTGACCGCTACGGTCGCAGGTTCCAATCCTGCCTCGGACATGGATGTGTGTGATGTCCTTAGGTTAGTTAGGTTTAAGTAGTTCTAAGTTCTAGGGGACTGATGACCTCAGAAGTTAAGTCCCATAGTGCTCAGAGCCATTTGAACCATTTGAACTTGCGGGATGCGTTGGGGAGGCGTACTGCGGCACGTCCACAGGCACCAACGACCATCCAGAATTGTCAGCCTCTCTGGTGGATGAATAGAAGTCCTACCTCAAGAACTCCTCAAGAACCAACCTATCGGCCAGCAAGAGACCGCAATGGAGAGCGTGCACTTCTGTCCTTGGCTATCAGACACCCTATTAATGACCATGTCCCGCGTCATGTAATGTTCAGGGGACCGTCATAAATCACAGTGAATTCAGTGTAATTATTATCTTAGAATATCAGCGTCGTTTCTATTCGACTTATTATGTATTTTTTTATTTACCCTCTGTAGTACATGTAGCACTTATTTCTATGTATGAGCCAAGTTTCATAGAGCTATAGAGCGACGCATCATCCGAAAGTTACTTTCTCCTTAAGTTTTGCACATCAGTGTACTATCATACAGTACATGTGTTGATATAGATAATATTGTCTGGTAAAAGCTACAGCCGTATTTGCAACCAAATTATTTATCCAATTTTTGTCTTACACTAAGAGTGTTCTTTATTTTCAATATTTTTAATTTTAATTTTAGATGAAGCAAGTTCTTAAAATTGTTTTCACAGAGGGAAATCTCAGTGCAGCTAGATGTATTCATTAACTTCGCATATTTTCAACAATTTACATAGTTTATGAACAAGATTGAAATTACACGATGTGCAGTTTACTGTAGTTTGTTTCCTAAATTTGTTTTTTATCTTTTCGCACGTACACGTTAAAATGTATTGGGTTAATATGCTTTTTAAATTTCCAATGTTTAAATTTTTTAATATTTTAAATTTTTAATTTCATTAACTATTTTTATGGTATGGGCATGTTAAGAGGATACGTGGGCAGAGACTCCCCAAAATTATGGAAGAACTAAAGATGGATGGAAAAGACCTAGAGGGCGACCAATAACACGGTGGAAAATGGGAGTGAGAATATCTGTAGAAACGAGAGGTGTGACCTGGCAGCAAGTGGAGGAAGAAAAGTGGTGGGAGGACCGAGCCAAATGGAGAGGACTCGTCAGCACCCAGACCCGGCAGTAGCTAGAGAAGGATCCGATTATAGACAGAATATTTTTAACGCTATATAATTGTGTTAGCTAATGACTATACACCTGTCACGTGACTATACAATGTTTTTCCCCTTTCACTCTTTGTATTTTGACGTTAGTTTCGTCTTTCATGCAACTTTTGAAAAATTGCGGTGCCAGATATATGTGCGTTACTTGAACTTTAGATGTCTGTGATGGTATTGTTTATCATTTTAGACGTTTATAATTTCTGTCGCATCTTTTCCTTGTTCCAGCAGAGAACTGAACTCAGGATTGACAGAAACCAATAAAGCCAACAGAAGAAATTTGTAGTGTATCACGACTGCGATTCACTATAATTGTTAAGTGGACTTTCTCCCCATCCCCAGTCCATAACGAGAATAACACTGCTGGTGACCAGCCTGTTGAGTGCCACTTGAGCTCCACGTATCCAATGTCTTCATCATCATCATCAGCAGCAGCAGCAGCAGCATAAAAAAATTGTGATACAAACGGTATTTTCTTCATTTCTTGAGGTGACCACCCCGCTGTTTTCATGGACAAATGAAACGGGAGATCGCTGTGCATGGCAAACTCTCAATGCACAGGGCTGCGGCAACCAGCAACCGAAAGACGGCGTAAAACTAGCAGCACAACACAACCAAAGACAACCAACGGTAGACGTTATCGGTAGTGAAATTTCTGATTGACAAGTGAGCAAGCAGCACTTACTACATCCCTCTGTAGTTTGACCAGGGACGGAACACTATCCGAGGCCGTTGCCGGGGACGCTACCCAGCTGCATTCACATTAGTTCTTTGATCATTCGCTGCAGTGGGTGTAGCTCAAATACCACTGATTATTAAATAATAAATATACATGTATTAAACACAGTCCAGCCACATTAATGTGACCACCGCCTATTTTAGACATCAACGAGCAATAACCACCCACAGTTGGCAGGTGACAGCACTAGTAGCCGAAGGACATGAAACGTGTCGGGAGAACGCAGAAAACAGTGCAGTAGTTGAAATGCAGAAACGGAGTAATTTATCCGGTTCCAGAAAGGTATGATCGGGCCAAGGATGGAAGAGTTTCCGGAACTGCTAAGTCAGCAAACTGTTCGCGTGCAACTTTGCTTAAAGTACACCGTGCATGGCAAAATGGTGCTATCTACAACCGGTGCCAAGGCAGTTGGGGTGCACTACGGGCCCATATGACAGGGGTGAAGGACGCCCGCAGAGATGTGTACCGGCGAACAGGCGTGCAGCTGTTGAGCAACTGACCGCCCATATGAAACAACAGGCTACCAACAGTGCTGGTGGGAGAATGGAACGCCCTTCCTCAAGAACTCGCTGCCAATGTTGAGACCAGCATGTGAGCACGTTGCAGAGCATGCATTACTAAGGACCAAATATCGTATATCCTAATGCCCAACGAATCATCATACATGGCGGTGACATCTGTGGCATGTGGGTCTCCGCAGCAGGCGCCTGGATCATGCACCCATGTTGTTGCTGTTCACCGGTGACGAAGGCTGGAATTTGCACGGCAGTACCCCAACTGGACGTCCACAGAGTGACAACAGGTGTCCTTATCAGGTGAATCAGATTTTATGCTCCATCGGACAGATGGTCGTTGGCGTGTATGGCGTGAATCGTCTGAAATCAAATACCCTGCAACACTAATGGTCTGGAGAATGTTTTCGTGGCATTTCCTGGTGATCTCGTCATTCTGGAAAGCACAGAGGATCAACACAATTATGCATCTGTCCTTGGGGACCATGTCCACCCCAACTTGCAATTAGTTTTTCCTCGGCACAATGGTATTTACCAGCAGGGTAGTGCAACGTGTCACACAGCTCGCAGTGTACGTGTGTGTGGTTCGAAGTGCACCAAGAAGAGTTTAACGTATTACCATGGCCACAACACTCCTCAATTTTAAACCCTATCGAGAATGTGTGGGACCATCTCGATTGGGCTGTTCGCGCCATGGATTGTCAACCACGGCACTGGAGTCGGTCTGGGTCGACATCTCTCGATATCTCCCAAACTCTCTGCCTGCACGTCTCCCGCTGCAAAAGGTGTTTATTCAGGCTTTTGACAGGTTGTCACATTAATATGACAGGGCAGTGTACACACTTTACAACTAACACAGCGTATTGTGTCCCGCGATCACTTGGCGAAATCAGAAATACGGAGTGTTCAAAAAGTCTCTCCGCAGTGCCGTACGATTGTTAACCGCGCGTACCGTATGCCACAGTGAATATACCGAACTGAAATTCAGTGAAATACAAGTTATTAAATTATTGAATATTCTTTTTTACTTAATAATTTTCACACCAAATGTTGAAGTGTCCCCCCAGTTGTCGAATACACAATTCAAATCGTCTAATCATGTTTCCAAACACTTGCTGTAACATTTCTTCTGTAACACAAGCAGTGAAAGTGGATATTGCAATTTTCAACTCATCGATGGATTTGGGACGGTTTTTACAGACAGTTGCTTTCGCTGCACCCCAGAAGAAAAAGTCAGGTGGTGTTAGGTCAGGCAATCGTGGAGGCCAAAGACCCTGTGAAATTATGCGATGACCAAAAACATCAGCAAGCAGTGACATTGAAACGCGAGCTGTATGCGCGGTTGCACCATCTTGTTGAAAATAACCGTTCAGTATTTCACTTAACACAAGTTCTCCTATGAATGGGTACAGAATATCACTGCAGTATCGTTGTGCGTTTATTGTTTCGTTGAAAAATATGGGACCCATAATACGACGTCTAGAAATTGCAATCCAAACTCCTATTTTCACAGAATGAAGTGGTTCCTCATTAATACACAATGGATTTGCAGTACGCCGCATACGAGAATTTTGCGAGTTCATGTACCCGGATAAATGAAACGACGCCCCATCAGTGAAAAATGTTTCATTAACAATATCCCTTCCATTTTGTTGAACGAAATTTTTGAACCATTGACAATAATACAGTCTCTTGCCATGATCAGTATTTTTCAGTTCTTGCACGACTGCCACTTTGTACGGGAAAAGTTCTAATTTTTTCCTTAGAGCTACGTGGTCCGTTCCGACACTAATATCGATTTCCTGTGCGAGTTTTCTTACTGACTTGTTCGGACTCATGGACATTTTATCGGAAATATCGAGTAGTTTATCCTCAGACAAAACGCTAGGACGACCACTTCTCGGTGCATCTGTCACTGAACCCGTACTTCGAAATTTGTTCATCAAATTTCGGACAGTATCGCGATGTGGGAGTGTTGTCTCAGGGAAAACTGAATTAGGTGTTTGACGAACTGAAACTGTTATTTACCACCAGCTTTGAACACTTTTGCGACTGAAAGCACCCGTTCTTCAATGGTTAGCATTTTAACAGTGACAAAAACGAAACAAACGAACAAAGGAACTAAACCTAAACGTTCCCGTCAAAACCTAACGACACAAACCACTGACGCTGGCTGAGATAAACGAAACAGTGGAACGTTGGGAGAGTCCAGTTGAAGGGAAGTAACCCAGGCAGGCGAACAATCAAACGGCACGCTCGGCTAACAATCAAACGGCACTGCAGAGAGACTTTTTGAACGCCCCGTATAAAAACGTCAAGAACATAATATGGGATTCCGAGCATTAAAAAGAAGCTAGGAAATTTTGTTACGAAAACAGGAACTGAGCAAAATTCAACCTTCCTGGTGAAGCCAGACCCGACGGAAAAGCACGAGTGTGACTGTCCTACTTAAGGCCGCCTTTCACTTTGTGACACCTTCCTTTCTCAGACATTACCAGCTTTGTACCTCGCTCTCAAGTCGTCTGGTATAGCCTAGCTCCGGAGCACCATTCTTTGTCACTTCCATAAAGCTGTACCTAGTGTCCAAGGCTCTGACGACGCTTAGAACATATTATTAAAACTCTACAATAACGAATTTACTAATTGGTTTGGACATCATAAACTTTCACGTGAATAAGTAATCAAGACTTTTAGCTACATTACAGATGTGCTGAAAACTAGAAATTTGGTCCCCGTGCACGTACTGAGTCGCAAGGAAAGGAAGAAAACGCATTTGTCTGATTATTTTAAGATCCATTTGGCGCTTGTAATTAGTGCAGTACCTGATATTCACCATTGGTGCAAGAATGTACTGCCTACCACACTGATGTTAGCTGACCCACATTAACAGTAAAGGTGCTCTACCTAGAGGTTTGACTTCGTATTCTGGCCGACAACCAAAATAAATACGGCAAATATTTAGAGCTCCCTAATAAGCGGGGGTTGTTCCGTAAGAGGATAAAATTACATTCTTATGCGATATTATAGTAACTGTGTCTGTTTGGATACAAGTCGCATGTATATTTCACATGCGTAAGCAGAGAAAGAACTTTCCGTGTATCGTAAACACTCATTTCTTGCGCGTGCTCTAAAGATGCCACGTCAGCTGTGTCCAGTACGAGGCCAACGAGAAAGACAGGCCGCGCCGCGTACGTCACACAGAGGATGTGTTTCTCGTTGGCCTCGTGTCCAGTAAGATACACGACTGTCGACCTGTGCGCAGTCTCTGTGCGTATGAGTTGTAGTGCCAGCTGTGCGAGGCAGAATGGCTTGCAGTTTTCCGGATGTAACAAATATGTCGTGGGATTTAGGGATTGCAGCCAAATGACGTCCGCATCTTGCCTCTATATTTTGACTTGCATATTCAGGAGAATTATTCACTGATTACGGCGGCTTGATTATCACCAGCAATATCAAAGTTGACATTATTCTGCTGCTAGGACAATCATAAAATCAAGAAAATCACTACGACCCATTACAACTACAAAACGTTAACATCAGTCGCGGCATACAATAAAAGCCTCTGCTTGCATAACATATTTGTTATGGAACAAGAACCGTGTTTTACGTTACGATGCCTTAAATTTTATCGCTTGGGTATACTTTATTAGTTTTCCTGCTTCGGTGTGCAATGACTTTACAAGCCCAAGGGCAGAACTGTTTCATCAACTCCAAAAAAAAGCAAATGAAATCGAAATTGAGTTAGAAAAATCAAAGACAATAGGAAAGAATAATATAGAAAGACGTAATGTGTCAGTCAGACAGCTAAAAAATTAATGAACCGATATAAAATTCATTAGTATCACGAAAACCCTAGTGAAGCAAAAGTGGTCCAAAGAAGTAACTGGAATTTTTGGTACTGACAGTCTCGATAAAGGTAAAAAAGTATACAGCAGAGAGTACAGACTAGCCTGCGACTACCGAGGACAAATGAAGATCGATATTTAAAAAACAACAACAACGAAGCTCTACCAGGAATTTTCGGAGTGACTGAACTCCGCCGTATACCTCGTCTGCATCTCGTTTAAACTCAACGTTTGGAGCCCTCTGGCTAAGCGGTTAGAGGAGTCGGGAGAGTGGCGGTTCAAATTCCTTTCAGCTACGCTATTTTAGATTTCTCATGATTTTCCTAAACCGGTAAAGGCAAATGTCTTTATGGTTGCTTTATAAAGGAGACTACCGATTTCCTTTCAAATCCTTCACCAATTGGAGGTTGTATTCCATCTCCATTGACCTTATAGTCAACGGAATGATAAAGCCTGACCATCATTAATTTTCTTAAGCTCCTTACCTAGAATCTTCCTCAGTAGTCTTCTGTCGAAAAGCAGTTTTGTGGTCACTGGCAGAAGGATGGATTCTTGTGCTTTTTCTAAGAAGTGGAACTATTCGGTCAAATTTTCTAGGCTCATTGTTGTACGATGGCCATTGGGCAGGTGTTGAAAGCTGGCAGAGAATACGAGGAGAGATGTTACTAAAATATTATTATTGCCGTATCACTGCGATATCCTTCTGGCTCCATGACTGGATAGTTATTTAGGGTTAACAGTTGCTTATCAGTTTTTCCATCCATAAATATTACTTGAAGAAAGTCACATTTAAGGACAACCAAGAGCTCCTGATCAAATAAACCTTCATACACAATCAGTTTCGACCAACCAATCATCATTAGGTAACATCAAATTACACTGACGTGCAAATCTTAAGGACGAAAGTAAGAATAAATTTCACATGATGTGTCAATGGTCAGTGCCAAGTAGCATCGCTCGGTGAAATTTGGAACATACACAGAAAGAATTCCTGCAGTATAGCACAGAAGATAACGGAAATTACTATAAATTGAGAGGAATACGAATGCAAATCCTAAGGACGAAAGTAGAATAAATTTCACATGATGTGTCAGTGCCAAGTAACATCGCTCGGTGAAATCTGGAACATACATAGAAAGAATTGCTACAGTATAGCACAGAAGATAACGGAAAGTACTATAAAGTGAGAGGAATACGAATGCAAATCTTAAGGACGAAAGTAAGAATAACTTTCACGTGATGTGTCAGTGACAAGTAACATCGCTCGGTGAAATTTGGAACATACGTAGATAGAATTGCTACAGTATAGCACAGAAGATAACGGAAAGTACTATAAAGTGAGAGGAATACGAACGACACTTTTGTTCAAAGACAATGAGAACACTGATGTCACCGCGATGTATGATGATCCGTTGGGCATTAGGGAATACGGTATTTGGTCGTTAGTAGGACGCGTGATAACCACGGTGAGCAACGCATGCTCTGCAGCGTGCTCACATGCTGGTCACAACATTGGCATCGAGTTCTTGTGGAAGGGCGTTCCATTCTTCCATCAGCGCCGTTGACATCTACTGGATGATCCTTTGTACATGTGGATGTGCTCCCCAACGCATACCTCTCGTATTCGATGGAGTTTAAGTCAGCGGAACGGGTAGGCCGGCCCATTCGTAGAACATCGTCTCGTTTCGAGAGCCCCTCCAGGTGCACTGTTCGATGCGGTCGCGTATTCTCACACATAAAAATGAAGTCAGGACGGAATGCGTACCTAAAAGACACGGATGGAGGAGAAGTGCAGCGTCACAACAATGTTGAGTGTGCCGTGTTCACGGATATGGAGGCCAGTACGCCTATGCAACATTATGTCGCCCAACACCATAACACCTAGACCACCAAAACCATCATGTTCGGCAAAGTTCCTGGAAGTGTTGCGTGCTGACCTTATGACGATACGCGCAGGATCTCTACTCAGACTGCGGTGGCCGAGCGGTTCTAGGCGCTTCAGTCCGCAACCGCGCGACTGCTACGGTCGCAGGTTCGAATCCTACCTCGGACATGGATGTGTGTGATGTCCTTAGGTTAGTTAAGTTTAAGTATTTTTAAGTTCTAGGGGACTGATGACCTCAAATGTTAAGTCCCATAGTGCTCAGAGCCATTTGAACTGCTCAGACTGAATCTGCTCTCAGCCGAGAAGATCGAGCGCCATTAGTCCAGTCCCCATGCTCTTGGCACAGTCCCAAATGCGGTGCCGCCTACGTGTGGGAGTCAGCGGAACACAAGATACTGGTCGCTGGACAAAGAGAGCACCCCCGCAGTCGCCATTCCACTATGCTGCGTGAGATTGCGTGCCTCGCAGTTCTGTTTCTCGATGATTATTCCTTTTGTGAAGTAATCCAAAAGTTGTCCCCGGGCCATATTGTAATGAGGAACACCATCAACCTGTACTGTAAATGCTCGCTGATTGATGCTCGCTGTCGTTTCCCATTTCTTCAACTGCTTCGTGTTGCTGGGCTAGCCCATCTGGTGTTATAGTCACGCTGACCGCATGCCATGTTACTCCAGCTTTCTGTATGCGACTGGGAGACTTCTGGAAACATGCCCCCGCACTTCATTTCCATAGAGTTTTTAATACGTTTCCTCACTTTATCTATCTCGCTTTTAAGTTTTGCTGAATCAAAAGTATTCGCGTTTCCAGCCACGTCAAATAATTGAAATTACACAAGCTTTCGACCAAGCACTCCTTGCCCACTGTCAAGTGGTATGGCCGCCAGCGGGTTGCCGGCTGTAGTGTCACTGGTGCCAGCGGCATCACCATATACGGGCGTATGTTGGTTCCGCGTTCGATGCGCCCGCTTCGCGCGATCACACGCCGTGCTGACTTGCTGGCCAACATCGTCTCTATTTAAGGTGTCATCGGTGATCTTTATTTCAGAGGTTTCTTTAATTACACAATTCCAGAAGCAGTTTGTGAGAGTCACGACAGATGTTTGGTCAAATTTTATCTGGTGTCCGTTTTCAAAAAAATGGTTCAAATGGCTCTAAGCACTATGGGACTTAAAATCTGAGGTCATCAGTCTCCTAGAACTTAGAACTACTTAAACCTAACTAACCTAAGGACATCACACACATGCATGCCCGAAGCAGGATTCGAACCTGCGGCCGTAGCGGTCGCGCGGTTCCAGACTGTAGCGCCTAGAACCGCTCGGCCGCACCGGCCGGCGTCCATTTTCAAAGGTACACTCAGCTGCAGCAGATCTCTCGGCGAGAAAACCTCCCACGCTCCAGCGATAGCGCGTTCGAAGCGGGCACATCGAACGCCGACTCAACGTATGCCCATATATGGTGATGCCTCTGGCACTAGTGTCGTCACAGCCGGCAGCTAGTGTATATACAGCTCACTGCATGTCATACCAATTGACAGTGGCCAAGGAGTACTTGGCCGAGAGTTAGTGTGATTTTAATCAGTTGACGCGGTTGGAAAACACTGAACTTTTCATACAATGTTACCGCCGCAAGGCTGTACATTGTTACAAAACCAACCTGCTATCAGAAAAAAAATGTATTGCATTACTGAACGCCCGTCATCAGTGGAAAATACAAGTAGTCAGAATGTCTGATATCCGGTTTTGTTCTAGTAATTATATGCATTCCCTGCAGAGGCAATGAATGAGCGATCTCGATTATTAATAAAACGAGTGTTGGTTCCGTCAAGTAGCAGAATTCTTCTGGGGCCAGGGACCACAGTGTGCAGTCGGGCATTGCGCAATGAGGGTGGAAACAGTTTGGTGCCCAATCAGCCTCTGCCTTTCTTCTTCTTTCATAACAGCTAGTCAGTTATGCTTCGAATTTTCTAGAGTGAGGAACTATTGAGCGGAGTCACCTCTTGTGCCCTGGGTGGTAATGGCTTGATGCCACGGCTGGCGCCTGCGGCCTTAAGACACACTCCTCTGGTCTGCGTGAGTGACGTGTTGGTTACATTTCAAACTGCATGGGCAGAGGGACACTGGCGCTTCACTGGTTATTCACCAGCAACATCGCCCTCTACTCTGTGAAGACATTTGGTAGTTATTTCGTATTTTCTGTTAGGAGGAGGAATTTCGATGGTGGACTCTTCTCATGTCATTGGTTTACATCATGCCGTGAGGTTCGATTTGGCGATCCTGGCCTAAGTGCTCTCACTGTCACGAGCACGTGACGAAGAAGATTTTTTATTTATTTTGTCTTCAGATCCTGGTGAATGCTGGCGCTAGACTTCGACTCTGGACATTGGGTTTGCTGAGGGCTGCTCCGCAAGTGTGGCTGACTTGAACTGACACCAGGCAGCAGGCTATGTATTTCTGCAGCGTAGTTCGATTTTAGGATCTTTGTGATGACTTTTATTTTGTTTTACACCGTTTTATGATTTCATCACTCTTGACAAGGGCATAAAGCAAATCCTTTACCTGCCTGTAGCACCGCCCTCTCTCAGCATGGTAAATGCAGTTATTTCTGCGGCGTCGGTGACTGTAGATTCGAACGCGTTGCCCGAAGACGACACTATTCGTTTCGTTTCCCTGTTTTCTTGTGGGCCTGTCACAAGTATCTAAAGTATGTCCAGTGTAACATGATACCTTCTGTAATGCACCAAACCGTCTTCAGCTAGAAAAAAGAGCATGTTTTGCGTAATACAGAGTTTGTTAAGAGGTTTGTAGAGTTTTCTTACAGTTTTCTACATCTACATCTACATCCATACTCCGCAAGCCACTTGACGGTGTGTGACGGAGGGTACCCTGAGTACCTCTATCGGTTCTCCCTTCTATTCCAGTCTCGTATTGTTCGTGGAAAGAAGGATTGTCGGTATGCTTCTGTGTGGGCTCTAATCTCTCTGATTTTACCCTCATGGTCTCTTCGCGAGATATACATAGGAGGGAGCAATATACTGCTTGACTCTGCAAGGGGGCTTAATTAAATATAATGCAAATATTTTTTAATTTTAGTCGCTGTATGTCCGGCTACGAAGTCTCGTAACCGGTTGGCCCTGACTAGTATTAGTACGCAATCTGACTGCATAGAATAACAACAAAGAATGAAAGGAAATTTCCGTTACCCCAGCAACTAGAAAAGCTACGAAACAAAAACTACTGAACAACAAAGCACAAGTGTAACTGTTCTGTGTGTGGAAGTGTGATTCAATGTACACATCTGGCACGGTTCTTCCTCAATAAGACAAGATATTTTAAATACCATTTACACTGAATTAATTAAATAAAACTGAAATACTATAATTGCACATAGAAACCCGAATTACAGTCTAATACATGAACACAAGCCAGATGCTTTGTTGACTGAACCTGTGACCAAGAGGCATTGTTAGTTAGGAAATTAAAAAAAATGTTTTTTACCTTCATATATATTGACTAAAAATACACTCTGATCATTACAACATCTCCATTCGAACATCTGCTGTCTAGCCCATCAAAACAACTGCACACGACATGGCCTCAACTAGTACAGCTATCGACATCCTCTAAGCAAAGCACTAACGACCACAACTTCTGAACAAGCACTGCCAGTGGAGGCGACGGAATAAAACTCTTTGGCGCAATCTCTGGCGCTGTGACTCAGTGTAGCCACCTTTCATATGCCCCTCCTCCAAGGGCTAGAATTTGATGGTATTTTTGCCAGCATTGGTGGTGAAAATACCACCAAATTCGTAAAAAAAAAATACAGACAAAAATAAAAGATAATATTAATAAGCAAATATCACATAACTAGATAAATTTTGGCTTTGCACTGACCCTTCAATCACCTAATATATAAAATACAGTAAAGAATACAAATGCTTGCATACATGTGATTTTACATAATACTTTACAGAAGTATCATTCAATCAATGGCACCAGAAATGTCAAATAGGTGTACGTAAGAGTCTCATAACATTTCACAAACAGTAAATATACAAAAAATCAGTTTATACTAATATTCACATAAAATCATTTCAATAGTTCTATAAACAAGTAGCACTCCTCAGAGTAGTTGAAAGTTCCAACAGTAGCACCCAGCAATGGTCAACAGGTGCAAATAGCAGTCTCATAACATTTCATCAACAGTATTTAAACAGCTCCAGCAGTGGCACTCAGGAATGGCGAGCAGGCGCAGACAGCAACAAGTGACATTATTTCAGTAGAAGCAGTTCCATCAGTGGCTCCCAGCAATGTTGAACAGGTGCAGACACCAACAAGTGACATTATGTCAGTAGAAGCAGTTCCATCAGTGGTACCCAGCAATGTTGAATAGGTGCAGACACCAACAAGTGACATTCTGTCAGTAGAAGCAGTTCCATCAGTGGCACCCAGCAATGTTGAACAGGTGCAGACAGCAACAAGTGACATTATTTCAGTAGAAACAGTTCCATCAGTGGCACCCAGCAATGTTGAGCAGGTGCAGACACCAACAAGTGACATTATTTCAGTAGAAACAGTTCCATCAGTGGTACCCAGCAATGTTGAACAGGTGCAGACACCAACAAGTGACATAATTTCAGTAGAAGCAGTTCCATCAGTGGCACACAAAAATGGCAAGCAGGTGCAGTGATATTCACTATCACTGCACTGATATTCACTATCACTAATCAGGCAGTTCATCAGAGTTTATCAGCAGAAATTAAACATTTCCAAGTGGCACTCATCATGTTGAACAAGCGAAGGTAACAGTCCATAATATTCACTATCACTAAACAGTTCATCAGCAGTAATTAAACATTTCCAAGTGGCACCCACCAATGTTAATACGTGTAAGCATGAACAACAGTTTGAATGCACACACAATTGCTTTTACAAAATTATTATCAATGCTCTTATACTAAACATACAAGTTATAATAAACACACAAATGATATCAGATAATTGTCATATTAACTATTACAAATACACAAATATCAGTAAACCTATAATATTTATGGGTGTCAGTGCAAACCACAACAAACAAGTAAAATAATATTTAGGAGATAGGTCGGTACTAATTATTTGGAATTAGGAAAGGAAAACACACAAAACACACTCGCTCATCTTTCACCCACATTGAAGTACTGCTGTGTAATTGAACAGTGTTAACTGTGTAAATGCAATTCTGTCAAAATTTGATGTTCAACATGTGTATCAAATAGTAGTGGCACAGTGTATAACAGTCAATAATAGTTAGTCAATGTCATAGTCTTCATGTCAAGACCAATGTTTGCCAAGCCAAATCAAAATGTACGGTTGCTGAACAACTGTCAGTGTGCCAAGACATGCAATTACCTCCTCTCTCCAAAAAAAAGTATATACTGCTTACTGATTTAACGAAGTGTGTCTGTAGACAATCTTCCTTCTACTTGAGTGTTCTAGTCTGCCATCTTCATCCTCCTTGTTCCATATAAACCAACAAAAAAATATACTCCTCACTTACTTTACCTCTTATCCACCAAAACTCCAATAATCATCAGCATCACATAATCTTAATACTTCAATAATACCTCTTACGTCAATACATATAAACCTTATCATCAATATCATTTACCTTACCTCTTGTCCACCAAAACTCCAATAATCATCAACTTCACACAATCTCAGTACGTCAATAATGCCTCTTCAATACGTCGATACATATAAACCTTATCACCAATATCATTTCACTTCCATAACAACTCTTTCCTCTAGTCAGTCTCCTCGAACAAGTACAGATAAAATCCTAGTGCAAACTTCAGTTCATCATCCCATACAATCTGAAGACCCAATGTCGACACACAACCTCTGTGTAATCCATCTGACCCAAATCTTCTACTCATTATGAATTATAAAATACATTTTGGTTACCTTGTCCATCATTAAATAAAAGTGAAACGTCCCCTTTGAACAATATTACACGACTGTGCTTTAACTGACACACAATATTTTGTTAGCGCAACGCAATCTGACTTTCAATAATCCCTACAAAAGAATGGGCCCTGACTAACATTAAACTATACCTTTCACAAATCACTTACCTCACAAAAATCTTCGCTACTCAAGCTACTGCAATACAGCGAGCGCCACTACTGCCAGCTAAATAAAAGATTCAAAGTACTGAAGGCACTAACTACTGATAGGCATAGTTAGCAAATGAAAGATTTTGATAGAGAACAACCAATGTATTTACCTCAATAGTCATAATATATATAGCAGTTCATGACAAATTTCAAAACTCCGCCATCTCTCTCCCCACATCCACCACTGCTGGCGGCTCACCTCCAACTGCGCAACGCTACGCGCTGTTCACAGCCAGCTGCCTAACACTACAATGGCGAGTATTACAACAATGCAAAGCAGCCACAGACTGCACACAGCACAGCCAGTGATTTTCATACAGAGGTGGCGTTACCAATAAAAAAACCTAAACAGCCTACTTACATAGCCCCCATGCTCCCCACAAAAAATTTTACAAATTGGTTTGGGCAGTGGCCAATACAGATTTGAAAAAAATTTTCATAATTACAATAACAAAGAAATCAAATGCACACACTTATTGATACAATGTTGGTCAAAAGCTAAACTTTCTCACAGTCCATAAAGACAGTCCTAATCGTTCATCACAGTAAAATATCAGTGTTTTTCTCAAAGTCTGAGCAGTAAAAGAAAATGCACACGGAAGTAGTGGATTTCCATGCAGTCTTGAAGAAGTAGTGTTGTCCTTCCAACGGAAAGACAGTGCTGACTCTTGACATGCAGGCAGGTAATGGGCCACAACAGAGCAAACCCACAGCAGAGTCAGTCGAAGTTTTGAAGAATATTGGTAGGTAGGTCATCACAGAGCAGACCCACAGTAGTGCTGTAGAAATAATGGTATTGGTGGGCCACCAGAGGTGCAGACCCACTGTAGTCCTTGTAGAAATAATGGTATTGGTGGGCCATCAAAGATGCAGACCCACTGTAGTCCTTGTGGAGACGGCCAGCAACCATCTGCTGCTACTGTGCAGGTGCACAATCACCATCGAAGTGTCTTGCGGACAATATAGCAAGTCCATAAACCACCACTTGTGCACTCACATTTTTTTTTTGACTTGTCCTTAGAACCAGCAATGCTGTTATCCAGTCCCTTGCTGAATTATTAACACACGTGCAAATACTAACAGTCCCAACTGCTCACATACTGTGCATATATTATGACCAACAAAAACGTGTGCAGTGAAATGATACTTAATTTGAAGAACTGGTGTCTATACAATTATAAATTTACAACATAAGAATACAATAACAAAGATACAAAATACATCATTAAAGAACATAACAATACAGATAACATTTGTAGTACAGGCTTTACAAAAGAATCAAAATAAACATATACATCAGTGTTACAGGAATTATGAAATAAGTAAATACATAAAATAATGAGAATAGTTTCGAAACATTAATTTCACACATGAGCATTAAAACAAAACAGAATAAATAATGTCTAAACATCTTTACAAAGGAAATAACATATTATCAGAAAATTCTGCAACATAAATCTTATTAGCTAAACACATAAAGACAGGAAAAAGACAAATACGCAAGGGTACACAAAAACATAGTGGGATAACACAAGGAAAGGACAGGGTTTGTTTTACTGCAGTATTTTGCAAACAAAACTTTCTTTACTTCTTGGAGATCTCCCTTCATTCATCATTATTCCCAAAAAGTCCTATCTATACCTCCTTCCTGTATTCTATTCATATTTCTTTCAAAATAATTATTACTCATTGTACAATACTCATTTTGGCCCAAATCTTTTTCATATAACTTCTCAATGCATTCTTTCCCTATTCTCCATAGTCAGTTTCTTATATACTCTACCCCCTCTTAAGCTAACTTAAATCTACTGAGCTCAGATGCTAAACTAAGGGACGAGGCAATGCAGCAGCACAAAACAATTAACGCAAACAGCAATGAAAAAAATGCAGATTTGCGAAGCAAGCAGCATTATAGAAATTAGCAAAGCAATTGCAATATTACAACTAATATAAGGCAATGTGCAGCAAACAAGAAAAATAAATCAGTAGTAAACTGGCTTAGAAGAGTAACACAAATTAAAATTCAGTAGCACTATGCCTGGCAAACAGCATAACTTACACCTAAACATGACAAAGTTCAAGCAGAAAAAGTATTACACTTAAAATGGCCATGTCTAATACCTATGTCACATCTTAACACTAGAGTGATGCATTACAATTTATTCTACAAAAGAAATTACCAAGTACTTGAAAAGAAAACTATGATTGCAGTTCCTGTGAAGGTAAATGTCTTTTTGTGCTCCCTCATTTTTTTTGAAAAAATTATTATTTACTCGTTCTATAGACAGAAAATATTTATATTAGTACATCTATAAAATTTTATTTTAACCAATGCTACAGTGCAGCTAGAAACTAGATATTAAAGAAAATGAGCAAATATGTACAAAGGACGGCATGAAACATCATTCATTAGCCATATAGCATTTCATAAGACAGTAAAAATTCTCTCAATTCTCGAGAAAGACGCTTGTCATAATCAGGTGTGCAGATGTAAAAATATTTCTCGTCATTTCATTAGGCATTTCTGTAAATACCATAAATTAAGAGCTCCACAGTGTAATCATATGTTTTCAAGTTCGACCGTGTCGTTTTTGCGATGCTTTCTACAAAGGAATGTCAGAAGCGAGGTTAATGGCCTCTTTTTTTCTCCACCTAATGGCTTTTTCTCCGGGCGGCTGGCCCAGCTGGGCGCCACAACGCATTACATCAAGGTCACTTACCTTTCTTACTGAAATATTTACGACAGCAGTTTCCGCTACAGTGGCAGTCTCATATAAAGAATTTCACAGGTCAAGAATCTGCGTTGCAAATGTGTAGAAACAAAATCCTATTGATATAACAGTGTCCAAAAAATTTTCGTCGGCATTCTAATACATTCACGCATTTACATACAGTTCATAACGCTTAAAGTACGATTCTTGGTTTCCAACAACCTTTTTCACAAACCAGAGTCCCTAACCACTACTCATTATTCCTTACCTTATTACACATATACATATTCGTCGACACTTCTTCAATATTTCATCATAAGAGACGTAGCATAATCAAATAACTCATATAGCAGCAGCTTATTGATCATAAACATACCTCAGCAGCATAATACACATCGTCGTCGTAATAATAACATCGTAACACCTCAGTCAAATCTCAAAATCGTCGTAGCTTCCTCCAATAATTTCAAAACCTAAAAAAAATTCTCTGCTCATTTCAATAGTGTCATCAACCTCAAACGTACTTTAAAAATCGTGATCTCATACCAAACACATCATTCAAAGCTCTCATAGTATCACAATGATTCCGAAAAAATATGAAGAGTTCACAAAGTGCAGACGAAATACAATTTCATAAGTGTGAAGTTATCCAACTGTGTAATTACGTAAACATCTGTCACTGATGTAGTAAAAAAAATGTTTATCTCTCAGTTACATGATCAGATAGCTGTGTAATTTGTGTGTTAGAGAAATATGGTACCGATGTGTAAAGTTGTATAAGCAAATACCATATTAGCTAGGGCTCCTTGTGCTTGCCAAACACATGGTACACAAAGTAAGCATGTACCCCCCTGAGGATTAATGTAATTATACCCTCAGGTGTTACAGATTACACCAATAGAATGAAATGTATCACGGAAAACTTTCTTTGTAATTCAAAAATCTTTAAAAATAAATGTTTTAAGTATAAAATTAATCACTCAAATACGTGTACTGTAGCGCTAAACTGTGCGTCTTGTAACATAATCTCTGTGGAAGTGTCGTAGTTATTGTCCTCCGAAAGCTAAGTTCTGCAGAAGTCAATGTACTTACCTCATGATAAACAAAAGTGAAATGCTTTGCGTATAGATATCGTAGTTATTATGCTTATTGGCGTGATGAAGAAAGTACTGTACAGTAATGTATTGTTGTGCCACGAAAAAGGCTGTCTCATTGTTGCTATACCACAAAAGTTACTACTAAAACATGTTTTTCTTTCCAGAAGAATTCAGAAAACTGTGCAGATATAAAACAGATACACCGCAAAAGCAACATTGTAAATTGTCACTCATTAGTAGCGTCGTGATAAAAATCGTGTAGCTGTCACATAAACTAACCTCTGTGTCATCTGGTATCTCTCAGAAAGCACTTTAAATACAGAATGTATTTTCAAATAAACCAAAATGTTGCATTAAAATCTCATTAGCAGTACTGGTAAATGTTCTAAGTATGTGAGCCTTATAGTCGTTACGTAATCGTGCAACTAACACGCAAGAATGTACAAATAACAACACTGTGTCGTCTGTTCACTATAACAATGCAATCGTAATTTCTGTTTAAAAATGTTCCCTGGGTTCTAGACTGGATATTTAACTTCAAACGTTGTTGCATGTTAACAGTGTCTCAGTGTGACAAATTGTACTAGTAGTGTGGAGTGAAAAATTTTATGGCAAAGACTAAGTTAAAAAGCAGATTATCTCTCAGTAAGCGGTTTTACATGTGAAGTGTGGTGCAATCCTTTACTCTTCATTGTACTCAGAGTTTGAACTTGAATGCAATTATCATGCGGTATGCGTCGGTAAAGAATACTGGAATTTTTCTCAAGGTTAGCGTCTTATTTTTCTCGGAGCCAGCGGGAGCACGCGGCTGCCTGCTGTGCGAGTCATTGTCTGTCTCTTTGTTGGCGCGCGCCGTTATTGGGATTAGGAGACCTAGCTTCCAGAAATTCACGTTGTCGAAAGTGCCCTGCTCTGTTTGAATCCCGCCAGTTCTGATGAAATTCAGGTCTGTCGTTATGATTATCTCGTCTGTCGTCATGTCGGTAGATTTCATAATTTCTTTCTTGTCGGTCATGTGGTGGAGAATTTCTTCCTGAATCGTAACTGCGCACTGAACTGTTGCGTCTGAAGTTATTCTGTCTCCCTTGATAATAATTGTTTTGGTTCCCATATTGTCTGTTTCTATGGTTATCTCTGTCATATTCATTACTACGGAAATGCGATCTTTCTCTGTAACTATTATTCTGCCAGCGGTTGTCATAAGGGTGGTGTCTGTTTTGGTCACGATTTGTGTTGTGAGAAAGCCTTGTCGTGTCCATTTATTATTTCTTTCATCGCGGAATTGCGACGGATGTGACCTGTAATTGTTGTGTTCCTGGTTTCGCGTTCTGCGATTGTCAGTGTCAATTTATAATTCTTGTAAGAGTCCCTGAAATGCTTCAATGTCGTCCTGCCAAAATAATGTCGTAAATGTTCAAGCAATTTGATTAAGCAAATGCGGATGAGTTCTGAGGGGCTGTATGGGTTTGAAAGATACTGATTCTTATGCAACATGTCTTCAAAATATTTCATAAGACTGGAAAATTCAGATTGTTCGAAACGTTTCATCATTATGATGCTACGTTTTACTCGGTCTTGTGTGGCTTGAGACCAATATGCTGAGAGGAAGGCATGGTAAAACTCTCCTTCACTGTGGCAATCGTGAATGACCGACCGCACTCTTACAGCTGGTTCATTCTCTAAGTAGCCACACATAAATTCTAATCTGTGCTCTAATGACCAGTTGGGAGGAAAACAATGAGAGAATTGATGAAGCCACGCTTGTGGATGAATGTCGTTGCCGGAATTCTTAAATGTTTTGAATCTACGTGTAGTAATGAACAGCTTATAGTCAAAATCATCATGTCGGCGAGTCGCATGTCGGTCATTATTACGTCGTTTCGGCGGTTCCATCTCAAAATTCGGTGTGCCTTGCCAATTTCTTTCATAATCTCCGAAGTGTCCTGTGTTATTATTTTGTGGTTGTTCCGTATTTCTAAGTCCCTCTTCCCGTATTGGAGCGCGAGTGGCCTCTGAAATACGTAATTCTTGTATTACCTGAGTCAGCTGATCTTGTACTTCCCGGATTTCTCTTTGGTGTTGCGTATTAATTTGATTCTGATTTTGTTTGAATTTTCTAATTTGTTCGCACTCTTCTGTGTCATTAAAGACTACCGGTTTTGTGTCGTTTAGATTATCATCTACCTTCGTAGATAAGTTAGTGAACTGATCCGAAAGTTCGGCTACTTTCTCCGATAGTGAACACATTTCCTCAGTGTGTTTTTCTGAACCAAGTTTCAGAGTGTCCATTTGTGTTGAAATCGAATCTACTGTGTCCTTTAAGTTTTCTTGAGTTTTTGCAAGTTGCGTAACCGAATCGGTAGATGCAACTGAGTCAATTTTAGCCGACAAGGTCTCATGATTTTCATGAACAATGGTTTGCAGTTCTTTTATGGCTGCTTCGTGATTCTGTAATGCATTTTCATGCCGCGAAAAAATAGGTTGAAAATGCTCACAAATTTGTGTTTTAACGTCATTACAGACTTTTTGACATTTCGATTCAATGTTATGTAACTCAGTAGTTAAATCTTCACGTGTTTGTTCAAGTGTGGTGTCTAACTTCCGAAGATTTTGTTCCATTGTGTCTAACTTTTGAAGCTTTTGTTGTGTTTGTCTCTGATCTTGTTCCATTGTGTCTAACTTTTGAAGATTTTGTTCCATTGTGTCTAACTTTTGAAGATTTTGTCCCATTTGTTTCTGATTTTGTTCAAGCGTTGTGTCTAACTTTTGTAGCTTTTGTCCCATTTGTTGCATTAACTGTAATAACAATGCACTGGTGTCTGAAACATGTTCCTCAGTGCTTTCCGGCAGCGAATTTGCACCGGCAACATTGACATTTTGACAAGCAGAAAATGTGTCTTGACTTATTTGAGAAAACGGTGAGGACCCAAAACCTGAGTCTACAGTATTTGCAAGATTGTGTCCTGTCATTCCCGATTCCTGAGGCGAGCTGTTGCCGACCGATCGATCGATAATGCTTCCCTGTTCACTATCTGTTTCACTGTCTACGCCATTGTTTGCCACCCGCTCCATTTCCCTATGCACTATTACCAAATTACTATTTTGAATGTCTGTTAGTTCATTACACAGTGGTGCTGATAAGCTACGCTCGTCGTCACTATTATTTCTCAGTTTACTTTGGAGCCTAGTGTTACGTTTTTCACACGCCACTATTGTCACAATATTTCACACGATAACACAGAAAAGCACAATTTGAAGAGCAAAAATAAGAGAACACATTAACATAGCACTGAAAATAAAATGTAGTTAATTGCAGCAGCGAAATACTTGGTGCAAATCTACATGCGTGCCACACCTGTTTTACTGTACAACAATGAAAGACTGCAACTACAAAGGAGATTCTCTCTACAATTACGCGCTAGCAATAAACAAAATCTACACTAATTACACAAACTACAAGAAAAAATCAGAAGATTCCAGTGAGGTATCCTTGGCTAAGGGTCGACATATGAAACGTCCCCTTTTTACAATTATACACGACTGTGCTTTAACTGACACACAATATTTTGTTAGCGCAACGCAATCTGACTTTCAATAATCCCTACAAAAGAATGGGCCCTGACTAACATTAAACTATACCTTTCACAAATCACCTACCTCACAAAAATCTTCGCTACTCAAGCTACTGCAATACAGCGAGCGCCACTACTGCCAGCTAGATAAAAGATTCAAAGTACTGAAGGCACTAACTACTGATAGGCATAGTTAGCAAATGAAAGATTTTGATAGAGAAAAACCAATGTATTTACCTCAATAGTCATAGTATATATAGCAGTTCATGACAAATTTCAAAACTCCGCCATCTCTCTCCCCACATCCACCATTGCTGGCGGCTCACCTCCAACTGCGCAACGCTATGCGCTGTTCACAGCCAGCTGCCTAACACTACAATGCCGAGTATTACAACAATGCAAAGCAGCCACAGACTGCACACAGCACAGCCAGTGATTTTCATACAGAGGTGGCGTTACCAATAAAAAAACCTAAACAGCCTACTTACAAAAGAAATGCATACATGACCTCTAACAGCCTTTAGTTTGAATAACTTTCAGTAAGTAAGTACGAGTACGGAGTGTGAATGATCATAATATTTCACAGTGTGTACACCACTACAAGAATCATAGCAAAACAGAAGCAAACATGTGGAGTATTTCTTGTGTCAAGTGTCACTTGCTATTTCAATTGCTCACGAAGAATGCAGTGTAATAACTGTCAATGGTCTAAACCTAGTGTTGGTATGTCATGTCGTTAGCTTCCTTCCTATTAGCATACATTTATACAGCTTCCATAAAACCTCCAGCTCATGTGACTTCAATGAAGTTTCTTGTACCAATGTCGTTCGTAGCACTATAGCAGTTCATTTTCTTATCTTAAAATATAAGGCACTGAGCGTAAGCAAAACATGCAATAGCGAGTAAATATACCAGTAGAGAACAGAATGTCAACAAGTGGATGCAGCACAATCCCTACAACGAGGCTCTGCCAAGCGAACAATCTATAATTAACACCATACTCTGGCCTAAACTCCATGTTCGTACACCTTATATCAGCATTTCTATATACCAAATTAGAGTATATTTATGACAACAAAACAGAAATGTGTAAATATGCAATCCATACGCAAAGCAGCAAATATGTATCTTACATAATAAACAGGTCATTAGCATCATATCAGCATAAGCAAATACATGTTCATATGTAATCCTAATAAGTAAACACGAAGGCGCAAGCAGATAAATGGTTCAAATGGCTCTGAGCACTATGGGACTCAACTGCTGTGGTTATCAGTCCCCTAGAACTTAGAACTACTTAAACCTAACTAACCTAAGGACATCACACACAACCATGCCCGAGGCAGGATTCGAACCTGCGACAGTAGCAGTCGCACGGTTCCGGACTGCGCGCCTAGAACCGCGAGACCACCGCGGCCGGCAAGCAGATAAATCACAAAGTATAACTTACATACATAACCATATCAGCACGACTAATCAGATGACAATTATAATTTAAATAAATAAGCACAGCAGGCACATAATAAAAAAAATGTGACATCAGTGAAACAGCAGTGCAGCCAAGCGATGCATAATATACACAAGTAACAACCCTGTTCATTAATAAAACATTGTCAAAATCAGCAAATTTACGCAAGCACGTCGCTTCACAAGTAAATTCATAGAACATAAAATTAAGCACAAAGTATAAATCACATAATCGCGAGCAGCAAATTACGTCTAAAGTACGTACCTAAGTGGAAATATGCTACCTGAAAAATAAACTCAATTAATAGTTACCTTTTTAGTTTATAAGTTTCTTCTTCGAAATTACATTCTTCCTGAAAATTTCTCGATAGCAAGTCCTCTTAACGTCGGACACACACAAAATTAACCTGAAGTTCTTAAATATTTTATACAACCGTATCCTGAAAAATACTGAACGTTAATAACATAATTTATCAAGTCACTATAGCTTTATACTGAATTTAATCAGAGAAATTAGACTTTATATTTGTTTACGGCTGTCAGTGCATTCGCACTGAGCGCTCGATCAGCTGTAGGTACGCGTGACGTAGGAAGTAATTGTTTGCGGTCAACGACTGCCTTGTGCGGCGCGCAGACTGACTGTTGCTTTGAGTATGTGCCGCCGCCAAACACGGCGCGGTATCCTTGTATTCTCTGCATGTTTACGTAAACTGTTGGTTTCTCACAAGTATGTCATTCCACAAAAATTTTAACGTTCGATATATGATGTATTCCCTTAGAGCGCCGAGATTTAAGAGTTTCTATTTCGACAGTGTTATCATGAATAATTTTGCGAACTCTATATGGACCGTTATAAAGCAGAAAAAATTTGCGACACAAGCCTTTTCCTTTGCGAGACAAACGATGATACTTAATTAACACCTTTTGACCAACTGACAAGGTTTTTAAACGACCAGGACGTTTAGCTGATTTCTCTCTTCTAGCAGCCGCAGATGCAATATTTCGTAGAGCCAGGTTGACAACTTCAGATTGCCGCAGTTTTCGTGAAGGCGGAAAAGGAACGATTTCAGAAATGCGATTTGTCGGTGCTTTATTTTTTAATATTAATAGAGGCGGTAAAGAAGTTGAATCATTAGGGAGTTCATTCAGAATGTTTTGAAAAATATGAAGATACTGATCCCATGTTCTGTGATTCTGATGACAATAAAGTCGACACAATTTATAGATTTCCTTCATCCATCTCTCTGAAGCGTTAGATTAAGGGTGAAAAAGTGAAATGAAAATTGGTTTAATCTTACGACGCCGTAGAGTACAAAGCCAAATTTTAGAGCGAAACTGTGATCCATTATCTGATATAACCTTATCAACATGACTCACTTCTTTAAGAAAATGTTTGATGAAAGCGTTAGATACTGAACGAGCTGTTGCTTTGCGTAAAGGTGTAAAACACACATATTTTGATGTCAATTCCACTGCTACCAAAATGTACGCAAAACCATTAGTAGAACGAACCACTGGACCGAACAAATCGACTGCAGCCATCTCCTTTAATTTCGCTGGAATGATAGGAAACAACGGTGCTCTGTGAGAAATAGTTGGCGGCTTAGCCTTTTGACATAATTTGCATTTGGCAAGAACAGATCGAATACGTTTTTCCATATTACTGAAGTAGCAATTTTCTCGTAATTTATGAAAGCATTTTCTGGGACCAAAGTGTGCATAACTGAAATGTGTATACCAAATCAATTTACACTGCTGGCCACCGTAAATGCAACACCCTGAAGGAAGCATCAGAATCAAGTGACATTTACACCATGGGTTTGCAGCGATGAGATATGCAACTGATTAGAATTTCAGCGCAGACGCACATCACGCGCGCCTGTGGCGCCACCTCATAGCGCCATTTAAGGCTTGGCACGTGTGTTTACCTTGTGGTTGTTTCACAAGACGATCAGTTATGCCTCGTAGACAACAGTGAACATCGTTTGATCAAGTATCCGAGTTCGACAGAGGAAGGATAGTGGCTTACCGAGATTGTGGATTATAATACAGAGAAATCGCTAGTCGTGTTGGACGATACCAAACAACCGTAATGCGGATATGTGACCGTTGGATGCAGGAGGGTACGACGGACCGACGTGGTCGATCGCATTCACCTCGGTGCACCACTGCACGTGCTGATAGGCAAATTGTGCGCATGGCAGTGACGGATCGCTCAGTGACATCCCGAACCATAGCACAGCACATTGCGTCTGTAACGCATCATCCAGTGTCTGCGCGTACCATTCGACGCCGTTTACAGCAGAGTGGTCTGTCCGCAAGACGTCCATTGCTTCGTCTACCATTGACGCAGAACCACAGACGTCTCCGTCGCCAATGGTGTGATGACAGACGGATGTGGACGGCAGAATGGAATGACGTTGTCTTTACTGACGAGGCACGCTTCTGTCTGCAGCACCACGATGGTCGGATTCGAGTGTGGAGACACCGTGGAGAGAGGATGCTTGACAGCTGCATTATGCACCGCCACACTGGTCTTGCACCGGGTATTATGGTATGGGGCGGTATTGGATATTACTCTCGCACGCCTCTAGTACGCATTGCCGGTAATTTAAATAGCCGGCGCTACATATCCGAGGTGCTGGAGCCAGTTGTCCTTCCTTACCTTTAGGGCTCGGCCACAGCCATATTTCAACAGGATAATGCGCGACCACACGTGGCACGCATTGTCCAAAGGTTCTTCGTCAATAACCACATTGAATTGCTTCCCTGGCCGGCTCGCTCTCCGGATCTTTCGCCGATAGAAAACATGTGGTCCATGGTTGCTCAACGAGTGACCCAGATTCCATCCCCACCTGCCACACCAGATGATCTTTGGCAACGTGTGGAAGCTGCTTGGGCTGCTGTACCCCAGGAACACATCCAACGTCTCTGTGACTCAATGCCGAGACTTGTGGCAGCGGTGATCTCCAACAATGGCGGCTACTCTGGCTACTGATTCTGGCAGGAACCACATGTCACAGACGTCTGTAAACGTAATCATTTGATACTTGGTCAACATGTTATCTACAAAATAAATTTTGTTGTGCTACCTCTTGTCTTTCTTGGTGTTGCATTTACGGTGGCCAGCAGTGTATTAACCCACTCATCAGGAATGCAAACTAACCAAAGTTGTCGACCGATTTTCGTTTAAAAAGAATATCATTGCGAACTAAATAATACAGTCTAATCGCTACGCTTTCCTTTCTCCTGTCCTGGAGCGAAGACGAAATAAAATTTTCAAACGCAGCACCTTGAATATACATCAAACAATAATTGTTTTCTTTGCAGTCCTCTTCAGCACTTTGTTTCAAACCCGTAGGCGCACGCGGTAAAGCATCAGCAATAATATTTGAAGAACCCTGTATGTAAACAATACTAAAATCAAATTCCTGTAGATACAGCGCCCATCGTGACAATCTTCCATGTGTTAATTTTGTTGACATAAGAAATTCCAGAGCTCAATGATCGATGTAAACCTTAGTATGTCTGCCAAACAAAAATGTCCGAAATTTTGTGAAAGCCCAAATAACAGCCAAGGCTTCAAGTTCCGTATACGAATAATTCTTTTCTGATTTAGAGAGAACACGACTTCCAAATGCAATAGTTTTCTGTACTACAACGCCGTTTTCTTCTATCTCTTGAAATAAGTGTGCACCTAAGCCTTTGTATGATGAGTCCGTCGCCAAACAAAAATCTTTAGATAAATCCGGATGTGAAAGAAGTGGAGCAGCAACTAAAGCATCACGAAGTTGTTCAAATTCTGATTGAGCTTCCTCATCCCAACACCAATTAGAATTTTTTCCAGATAGTTCACATAAATGAGGTGTGGCCAAATCGTCCAATCTAACGAAGCGTCTAAGAAAATTACAGACACCAAAGAAACTACGAACATCACGTTTTGTGGTAGGAACAGCATAATTACGAATAGCGTCTAGTTTCTCTGGATCAGGAAGAATACCTTCTGTAGAAATAATGTGACCGAGAAATTTCACCTGAGAACGACCAAATTCAGATTTTTCCAAGTTCACTGTAATGCAAACTCTTGCAAAAATACGTAATAATGAATCCAAAATTTTGTTGTGCTCACTCCAAGAACGTTTAGCAATAAGAATATCGTCAACATATGAAGTAATATTGTCACGAAGATAAACAGGTAAAATTTCGTTTAAATTACGAATGAATGCTGCAGAAGGTATACTAAGTCCAAACGGTAATTTCCGAAATCACTTTTGGGTAAAATAGTCATATCCGGTTATTCTTTACCGACTCTCTAGATAGAGTTGTTTTGATAGATACAAAGAATAGTAAAAGAGTAGGCAGCAGTGCAGAGAACTAAAAGGGAAATAGCACCACTACAGCTCGGGGCCCTGTGCACGCTACGGCACATATTCACTTACTGTAGTGAATTCCCTGAGGACTTATTTATGCTCTGGTACTCTTCTGTTTCTGCAAATGGCAATGGAGCTGTATCATCTGAATCTCCGTCCCCATTTAAACTAAGACTTGTCAATTTATCTGAAATCCCCTCAACTCTTTCCGATAAGTCACCTATCTGTTCTTTCTGTTTATTTACGTCTTCCATAAGTGTCGCGACTCGGGTTTCGGTATTGACACATTTAGTAGTTAACTGTTCATACTGTTGCGTTAGGTTATTTATTCTGTCATTTGGTACGGATTCCTCGATTCTTTCAAATATTTCTTCCTTATCGTGTGAACGTTGTAAATTTAACTCTGAAAATTTTTGTACTATCACGCGATCTCTTTCTTCCTGTTCTCTATCCTGTTACTTTTGTCTAATTTCTATTGCAATTAATCAATTATTGTGAGAATTCAAAATCGGTTGTACTTCTTCTCTAATTTCTTTCTTTAATTCATCTTTCATGTTTTTGAAACATGTCCCTATTCGTGAGTCTAACCGTGTTTCCATTGTTTCCATCCGTGATCCCAAATTTAGTATAGCACCCATCAACTGCTCCATATTAACTGATTCGAAATTATTTTCGCCCCTAACATTTCCCGCAAAACTAACTTCCTTCGTCATAGCTGTAAAGCTATCTGTGTTCGATACTATTCCAGAATCTTCTGTCGTTAATCTCGTATTCTGATAATTCTTTAATTGTGAAAAGTTTTGAACTGGTTCTGGACTATTTTCCCTGCTTATTAAATTGTTCTCTACTTCATTATTCATCATACTGTTCGCCTGTGTTGGCGAGTTCGCCATGCTAACAATTTCGTCATTCTCACTATCCATCATTTTTGCCTTTTTCATCGATCGCGTAATCATTTACAAAACATACAAAACTCGTAACTATACGAAAATTACACACAATATGACACTTTATCACCAACAATACCATTCACACGAAATGCTTCATTCAAACACGATAAACGAACAATTGAAATCTTCATAGTTGCACAAAATTGTCAAACGCGTATACAAGACATCAAAAATTAAATTCTGCAAAATACCATTAGAAGAAAGACAAGACAACTACAAACGTTCATTACCAAATCTACACATGCAATATAGAGTACAATTACTAAACTACAAATTACTACAACAATACTACTGTCTGCTATTTTTACTATCAAAAGAATTCCAAGGGACGATCCGAAGCAGAGGTCGCCACGTGCATGGGGGCTTAATGCAAATATTTTTTAATTTTAGTCGCTGTATGTCCGGCTACGAAGTCTCGTAACCGGTTGGCCCTGACTAGTATTAGTACGCAATCTGACTGCATAGAATAACAACAAAGAATGAAAGGAAATTTCCGTTAGCACAATTAATTAATTAAGTCCCCAGCAACTAGAAAAGCTACGAAACAAAAACTACGGAACAACAAAGCACAAGTGTAACTGTTCTGTGTGTGGAAGTGTGATTCAACGTACACATCTGGCACGGTTCTTCCTCAATAAGACAAGATATTTTAAATACCATTTACACTGAATTAATTAAATAAAACTGAAATACTATAATTGCACATAGAAACCCGAATTACAGTCTAATACATGAACACAAGCCAGATGCTTTGTTGACTGAACCTGTGACCAAGAGGCATTGTTAGTTAGGAAATTAAAAAAAAATGGTTTTTTTACCTTCATATATATTGACTAAAAATACACTCTGATCATTACAACATCTCCATTCGAACAACATCTGCTGTCTAGCCCATCAAAACAACTGCACACGACATGGCCTCAACTAGTACAGCTATCGACATCCTCTAAGCAAAGCACTAACCACCACAACTTCTGAACAAGCACTGCCAGTGGAGGCGACGGAATAAAACTCTTTGGCGCGATCTCTGGCGCTGTGACTCAGTGTAGCCACCTTTCAACTCTTCGGTGAAGGTATGTTCTCGAAACGTTAACAAAAGCCCGTACCGAGCTACTGAACGTCTCTCCTGCAGAGTCTCCACTGGAGTTTATCTATCATTTCCGTAACGCTTTCGCGATTACTAAATGATCCTGTAACGAAGCGCGCTGATCTCCATTGGATCTTCTCTATCTCTTCTATCAACCCTATCTGGTACGGATCCCACACTGCTGAGCAGTATTCAAGCAGTGGGCGAACAAGCGTACTGTAACCTACTTCCTTTGTTTTCGGATTGCATTTCCTTAGGATTCTTCCAATGAATCTCAGTCTGGCATCTGCTTTACCGACGATCAACCTTATATGATCACCCCATTTTAAATCACCCCTAATGCGTACTCCCAGATAATTTATGGAATTAACTGCTTCCAGTTGCTGACCTGCTATTTTGTAGCTAAATGATAAGGGATCTATCTTTCTATGTATTCGCAGCACATTACACTTAGCTACATTGAGATTCAATTGGCATTCCCTGCACCATGCGTCAATTCACTGCAGATCCTCCTGCATTTCAGTGCAATTTTCCATTGTTACAACCTCTCGATACACCACAGCATCATCTGCAAAAAGCCTCACTGAACTTCCGATGTCATCCACCATGTCATTTATGTATATTGTGAATAGCAACGGTCCTATGACACTCCCCTGCGGCACACCTGAAATCACTCTTACTTCGGAAGACTTCTCTCCATTGAGAATGACATGCTGCGTTCTGTTATCTAGGAACTCCTCAATCCAATCATACAATTGGTCTGATAGTCCATATGCTCTTACTTTGTTCATTAAACGACTGTGGGGAACTGTATCGAACGCCTTGCGGAAGTCAAGAAACACGGCATCTACCTGTGAACCGGCGTCTATGGCCCTCTGAGTCTCGTGGACGAATTCCTACAGAGTAGTCTCCAGAAAAGTCATTATACTCGAACATAATACGTGTTCCAAAATTCTACAACTGATCGACGTTAGAGATATAGGTCTATAGTTCTGCACATCCGTTCGACGTCCCTTCTTGAAAACGGGGATGACCTGTGCCCTTTTCCAATCCTTTGGAACGCTACGCTCTTCTAGAGACCTACGGTACACCGCTGCAAGAAGGGGGGCAAGTTCCTTCGCGTACTCTGTGTAAAATAGAACTGGTATCCCATCAGGTCCAGCGGCCTTTCCTCTTTTGAGCGATTTTAATTGTTTCTCTATCCCTCTGTCGTCTATTTCGATATCTACCATTTTGTCATCTGTGCGACAATCTAGAGAAGGAACTACAGTGCAGTCTTACTCTGTGAAACAGCTTTGGAAAAAGACATTTAGTATTTCGGCCTTTAGTCTGTCATCCTCTGTTTCAGTACCATTTTGGTCACAGAGTGTCTGGACATTTTGTTTTGCTCCACCTACCGCTTTGACATAAGACCAAAATTTCTTAGGATTTTGTACAAAGTCAGTACATAGAACTTTACTTTCGAATTCATTTAACGCCTCTCGCATAGCCCTCCTCACACTACATTTCGCTTCGCGTAATTTTTGTTTGTCTGCAAGGCTTTGGCTATGTTTATGTTTCTGTGAAGTTCTCTTTGCTTCCGCAGCAGTTTTCTAACTCGGTTGTTGTACCACGGTGGCTCTTTGCCATCTCTTACGATCTTGCTTGGCACATACTCATATAACGCATATTGTACGATGGTTTTGAACTTTGTCCACTGCTCCTCAACACTATCTGTACTTGAGACAAAACTTTTGTGTTGAGCCGTCAGGTACTCTGTAATCTGCTTTTTGTCACTTTTGCTAAACAGAAAAATCTTCCTACCTTTTTTAATATTTCTATTTACGGCTGAAATCATCGATGCCATAACCGCTTTATGATCGCTGATTCCCTGTTCTACGTTAACTGTTTCAAATAGTTCGGGTCTGTTTGTCACCAGAAGGTCTAATATGTTATCGCCACGAGTCGGTTCTCTGTTTAGCTGCTCAAGGTAGTTTTCAGATAAAGCACTTTAAAAAAAATTCACTGGATTCTTTGTCCCTGCCACCCGTTATGAACGTTTGAGTCTCCCAGTCTATATCCGGCAAATTAAAATCTCCTCCCAGAACTATAACATGGTGGGGAAATCTATTCGAAATATTTTCCAAATTGTCCTTCAGGTGCTCAGCCACAACAGCTGCTGAGCCAGGGGGCCTATAGAGCCATCCAATTACCATGTATGAGCCTGCTTTAACCGTGACCTTCACCCAAATCATTTCACATTTCGGATCTCCGTCAATTTCCTTCGATACTATTGCACTTCTTATCGCTATAAACACGCCTCCCCCTTCACTGTCCAGCCTGTCTCTGCGGTATACATTCCAATCTGAGTTTAGGATTTCATTACTGTTTACGTCTGGTTTCAGCCAACTTTCTGTCCCTAGTACTATATGGGCGTTGTGACCGTTTATTAATGAGAGCAGTTTGGGACCTTTCTATAGACGCTCCTGCAGATTACTATTAGCACATTAATATTGTTATTCCCTGTTGCATTTTGCCTACTCCTACCTTGCCGCGTCTCAGGAGGCGTCTTGTCGGGTCTAGGGAGGGAATTATCTAACCTAAAAAACCTCCCTGTGCACTCCACACGTACTCCGCTACCCTTGTAGCCGCTTCCGGCGTGTAGTGCACGCCTGACCTATTCAGGGGGACCCTAATTCTCCACCCGATAGCGGAGGTCGAGAAATTTGCACCCCAGATCTCCGCAGAATCGTCTCTGTTTTAAGCCTTCCACTCGGCTCCAAAGCAGAGGACCGCGATCGGTTCTGGGAACGATACTACAAATAGTTAGCTCTGATTCCACCCCAGGAGCGAGGCTTTCCGCCTTCACCAATTCCGCCAACCGCCTGTACGAACTGAGGATGACCTCTGAACCCAGACGTCAGGAGTCATTGGTGCCGACATGAGCAACAATTTGCAGTCGGGTGCACCCAGTGCTCTCTATCGCCGCCGGTAGGGCCTCCTCCACATCTCGGATGAGAACCCCCCCCCCCCCCCCCCCCCGGCAAGCAGACAGAGTGAACACTGGCCTTCTTCCCCGACCTTTCCGCTATTTCCCTAAGGGACTCCATCACCCGCCTAACGTTGGAGCTCCCAATAACTAATAAACCCCTCCCCCCCCGTGTGCCTGCTCAGACCTTGCTGAAGGAGCAGCCACATGTCCACTCACAGGCAGAGCGGACGATGCCACACGGCCAGCCTCCACATTTACCCTCCGCCTCGTGCGCCGCGAACGCCGCTGAACCCTTGGGGAGAGGGTGGCCCAACCGCGCCCGGTACCCGCGAAGATGTCTCGACAGCATGGACAGTGGGTGAAGCATGTAACACCTGGGGTGTACCATGCGACGCACCTGACTCCCCACTGCCGCTACACTCCGAGGCAGCAGCCTGAAGACGGCTGACCGCGGCCATCAACACGTTCAGCTGATCGCGAACAGTGGCCAGCTCCTCCTGCGTCCGTACACAGCAGTCACACATCCTATCCATCCTAAGGAATCAATTTACTGAAGAGAGTTAATCAACTTTTAACTAGACTGCTAATTCACTAAAGGCGGCTGATTATTGACTAAACTGTGATTGCTAGCCACTTCTTGTAGAAAACAAAGAAAATAGCACTACCTGTCTCTGGACTGTATTCAAAACAAACACTAGCACTACTGGCACTATGGCTGACTAAAGGGATTCTCTCTGACTGTATTCAAAACAAACACGAAATCTATGGAACACTATTAATAGCACTCGACAATTAAAGCTTCCTAAAAGCAAAAACACACGGAAGAAGAAGTGACAAGTAAGTAAAATACAGTTAATACTTAAATTAAGGTAGCTCGCTGCACAGCAGACGTGAAGCAGACGGCAGTTACGACGACACATCTTTTTGTTGAAATGTCTTAGATGTGTGACAGCAGATGTTCGAGAAAAGCTGTGACCTGTCAAACCAGTCACTTTGTTACGCCCAAGCGACTGCTGAATCGCGGCGTGCGGCAAAGGTAACAACTACGGTGCAGCTAGCCACTACGAACGTTTTCCGGTGACTGCTAAGAAATTAAAGAGGGACTTAACGTCATATGTTTGTTCGCAGAGAATGATTCCTGGCTTGCCCTTTTAAAATTTCAGTTTATTATCCGAGTATCGTTCGAGCAGTGAGTCTCGAGAGAGATTATCTCAAGAGCGTGATGATATAGGCTCACACGTACGATACGTGAACTGGTCTGCAACGGGGACAGATATATCTTAAGTGTGTTCACAACAGATCTAAATCGTTTGGAAAGATATTTTGAGAGGATTATCGGCTTGTGTAGAAAATGATTATTTCGTCGATTTTGGCAGAGTGTAGACTCGCCAGGTACAGGAAAAGCTCTGGTATACTGAAATGTTGGGGTAGTTTCTCCTATTTGTGACTAATGGTGCTGCTTAATAGCCACGCGGTGGTAGGCGAACCGCGTTTCAATATTTTTCGGTTGGATGGTGTATGTGATGAGACATCTTCACACGAAGGCGTTTAGTTATTTTCTGGCTGACGATTAAAGCACGCACTAACGGCCAGTATCGCTGCATTACATTATTGTGGTTGTACACATGTTTGGTAGCACTGAGGAATAGCGATTTAGCGATATTTGGTTAGGATTTATTGTGTGACTTAGGAATGAGCGTCGTAATATAGTAAATTCCGGAATCTCGTTGGATGCACTGAATACGTAGTCTATATTAAAGAGAACGGCCGTCCTACGTAATAGTTATTCATTGAGAAACAATCGGAAATTTATTGAAAATTTGATAGCTTTTCCCCTTGTCCCTAAACGACAAATGAAGACGTATTAGAGAAGAAGCTATTTCTCTCTAAAAGAGATCATCGAGTGCTGTGTTTTAAGTTTTAAATATTAGTGGATCGCGGAAGTCAACACCTGAAATGGTTGAGCTTGGTTTATTTAAAGTTCTTATACTTGAAAAGTGAAGGCGACACTCAAGTTTTTTTTCTTTTATTTTTACGTTACCGCTTAGGGGTGTTTTGAATGGAGAACCAGCACTTGTGATGTAAAACGCTGGCTTGTAACTGTAAATGCATTAATTGCAGGAAATAAAGGATTAATTATTTTAAACCGAAAAAGTCGGTATCCCTAAACTATTACAAGAAAATATTGAAAAGTTTGTTTCAAAGCGGACTAACATGTCAAATATATCTTTTCATATCAAAATAAATCCAAAGGCCATACTGATAAAAGCAAAGTTCAAAGAAGTTAAAACCTTAAAGAAAAGGAATAGTATTTCTCAGTGAATAAATTGCAACGAAAAGAAAGATTATTAATTGTTATTTAGACAGGGAAAGCAAGTTTACGTTTTATAGGAAAGTGGTTTATTATAAACGAAAAGTTATTCTATTTAATTCTGAAAAGTGTAAGGTGGCGGAATACATGAAGGTCAATTTGGCACCTTACATAAGAGTTTTATACACCATAACGGGAAGCTGAATATGACACCTAACTTACTTCGGTGGTGATGAGCAGATTTGACTACAAGAATGTAATGCAAAAGGGATGACACTCAATCGACGGTATTAACACACCGCTCCCATGTAATGCATGTCAATGAGCAGAAGGTGAAACAAGTAGTCAGAGGAAACATTTTGTGTGGAAGCAGCCACGGGCAGAAGCAGAGGCCACACCACAGGAGCCACCACGAAAATCTCTTGGGGAGCGTCCCGCAGCGGGAGTCAGCGACCAGACGCGCACTGGAGAGCAAGTAACCAGCCACCAGAAGTAGGACAGAAAGAAGCTTTAGAAAACTGCGGTTCGGTATTCCAAATGGATACGAACAAAACCAGTGATGCAGTTGATCATTTGAACAGCGAGTGGCACACATGTGATCTACGCATGTAACTTTTAGGTGTCTGGAGCAGGCAGAAAACGTCCAATTAGAGGAAACGAACTAGGAAGGAGTAAAGTGCCGAGATTTCGACGCAGTTTAATGGTAGGGTCCTTGCGATTGGCATAGAGAGTTTCCACAAAATAAGAGGAAAGCTCCTATTGGTCGAAAAAAGCCATGACGAGGAGAACAAAAGAACCCAGGTAGGAAGACAGTTTGGCTACGAGAAAGACAAGAGCGAAATTTTCGAGGACTCTTCTCTGAACTGGGGTCAAATGCAGAATGGGGCACATAACGCTCTGTACGATGCAGAGGAGAAATTTGTGTGAACACAGCGTTCACAGCGGCTGACCTTCAGCTAGATACTAGCTGTAGCGTCGTTGAGCTCCAACTGTGGAGAAACAAACCAGCCAGTTAGTTAATTGTTCTTGCGAGGACTGAGAGGGCATTTTATATATGCACACTGCACCAGCCATGCGTGTGCATATCGCCATATTCCAAGACTATGGAACACACTGGTACAGAAAGCTGGCTGAAGCCAGAGATAAATTCTGCCGAAATTTTTACAAAGGTACAGACGGTGTTTAGAAAGGATAGATTGAATGCAACCGGTGGTGGAGTGTTCGTCGCTGTTAGTAGTAGTTTATCCTGTAGTGAAGTAGAAGTGGATAGTTCCTGTGAATTATTATGGGTGGAGGTTACACTCAACAACCGAGCTAGGTTAATAATTGGCTCCTTTTACCGACCTCCCGACTCAGCAGCATTAGTGGCAGAACAACTGAGAGAAAATTAGGAATACATTTCACATAAATTTTCTCAGCATGTTATAGTCTTAGGTGGAGATTTCAATTTACCAGATATAGACTGGGACACTCAGATGTTTAGGACGGGTGGTAGGGACAGAGCATCGAGTGACATTATACTGAGTGCACTATCCGAAAATTACCTCGAGCAATTAAACAGAGAACCGACTCGTGGAGATAACATCTTGGACCTACTGATAACAAACAGACCCGAACTTTTCGACTCTGTATGTGCAGAACAGGGAATCAGTGATCATAAGGCCGTTGCAGCATCCCCGAATATGGAAGTTAATAGGAATACAAAAAAGGGAGGAAGGTTTATCTGTTTAGCAAGAGTAATACAAAGCAGATTTCAGACTACCTAACAGATCAAAACGAAAATTTCTGTTCCGACACTGACAATGTTGAGTGTTTATGGAAAAAGTTCAAGGCAATCGTAAAATGCGTTTTAGACAGGTACGTGCCGAGTAAAACTGTGAGGGACAGGAAAGACCCACCGTGGTACAACAACAAAGTTAGGAAACTACTGCGAAAGCAAAGAGAGCTTCACTCCAAGTTTAAACGCAGCCAAAACCTCTCAGACAAACAGAAGCTAAACGATGTCAAAGTTAGCGTAAGGAGGGCTATGCGTGAAGCGTTCAGTGAATTCGAAAGTAAAATTCTATGTACCGACTTGACAGAAAATCCTAGGAAGTTCTGGTCTTACGTTAAATCAGTAAGAGGCTCGAAACAGCATATCCAGGCACTCCGGGATGATGATGGCATTGAAACAGAGGATGACACGCGTAAAGCTGAAATACTAAACACCTTTTTCCAAAGCTGTTTCACAGAGGAAGACCGCACTGCAGTTCCTTCTCTAAATCCTCGCACAAACGAAAAAATGGTTGACATCGAAATAAGTGTCCAAGGAATAGAAAAGCAATTGGAATCACTCAACAGAGGAAAGTCCACTGGACCTGACGGGATACCAATTCGATTCTACACAGAGTACGCGAAAGAATTGCCCCCTTCTAACAGCCGTGTACCGCAAGTCTCTAGAGGAACGGAGGGTTCCAAGTGATTGGAAAAGAGCACAGGTAGTCCCAGTCTTCAAGAAGGGTCGTCTAGCAGATGCGCAAAACTATAGACCTATATCTCTGACGTCGATCTGTTGCAGAATTTTAGAACATGTTTTTTGCTCGAGTATCATGTCGTTTTTGGAAACCCGGAATCTACTATATAGGAATCAACATGGATTCCGGAAACAACGATCGTGTGAGACCCAACTCGCTTTATTTGTTCATGAGACCCAGAAAATATCAGATACAGGCTCCCAGGTAGATGCTAGTTTTCTTGACTTCCGGAAGGCGTTCGATACAGTTCCGCACTGTCGCCTGATAAACAAAGTAAGAGCCTACGGAATATCAGACCAGCTGTGTGGCTGGATTGAAGAGTTTTTAGCAAACAGAACACAGCATGTTGTTATCAATGGAGAGACGTCTACAGACGTTCAAGTAGCCTCTGGCGTGCCACAGGGGAGTGTTATGGGACCATTGCTTTTCACAATATATATAAATGACCTAGTAGATAGTGTCGGAAGTTCCATGCGGCTTTTCGCGGATGATGCTGTAGTATACAGAGAAGTTGCAGCATTAGAAAATTGTAGCGAAATGCAGGAAGATCTGCAGCGGATAGGCACTTGGTGCAGGGAGTGACAACTGTCCCTTAACATAGACAAATGTAATGTATTGCGAATACATAGAAAGAAGGATCCTTTATTGTATGATTATATGATAACGGAACAAACACTGGTAGCAGTTACTTCTGTAAAATATCTGGGAGTATGCGTGCGGAACGATTAAAGTGGAATGATCATATAAAATTAATTGTTGGTAAGGCGGGTACCAGGTTGAGATTCATTGGGAGAGTCCTTAGAAAATGTAGTCCATCAACAAAGGAGGTGGCTTACAAAACACTCGTTCGACCTATACTTGAGTATTGCTCATCAGTGTGGGATCCGTACAAGATCGGGTTGACGGAGGAGATAGAGAAGATCCAAAGAAGAGCGGCGCGTTTCGTCACAGGGTTATTTGGTAACCGTGATAGCGTTACGGAGATGCTTAATAAACTCAAGTGGCAGACTCTGCAAGAGAGGCGCTCTGCATCGCGGTGTAGCTTGCTCGCCAGGTTTCGAGAGGGTGCTTTTCTGGATGAGGTATCGAATATATTGCTTCCCCCTACTTATACCTCCCGAGGAGATCACGAATGTAAAATTAGAGAGATTAGAGCGCGCACGGAGGCTTTCAGACAGTCGTTCTTCCCGCGAACCATACGCGACTGGAACAGGAAGGGAGGTAATGACAGTGGCACGTAAAGTGCCCTCCGCCACACACCGTTGGGTGGCTTGCGGAGTATAAATGTAGATGTAGATGTAGACTATGGATGAGTACATGTTTTCTCGCATAATGAGAAACATAGGGAGAATTTCTGCTGGAAAAATCAGCAAAGGCTTTATTAGTTTTTATAGGGATTTCAAAGGACGAGAGCAGCCTTGCAGATGACAGCTCATCGCAGCTAAGGTGTAATTAGGCTGTTTAGGTTTCGTATTGGTAACGCCACGTAGCGCTCTGTATGAAAAATGACTGGCTGTGCTGTGTGCAGTGTGTGGCTAGTTTGCATTGTTGTATGCCATTGTACGTTGGGCAGTTGGCTGTTAACAGCGCGTAGCGTTGCGCAGTTGGAGGTGAGCCGCCAGCAGTGGTGGATGTGGGGAGAGAAATGGCGGAGTTTTGAAATTTGTAAGACTGGATGTCATGAAATGCTATATATATTATGACTATTAAGGTAAATATATTGTTTGTTCTCTATTAAAATCTTTCATTTGCTAACTATGCCTATCAGTAGTTAGTGCCTTCCGTAGTTTGAATCTTTTATTTAGCTGGCAGTAGTGGCGCTCGCTGTATTGCAGTAGTTCGAGTAACGAAGATTTTTGTGAGGTAAGTGATTTGTGAAAGGTATAGGTTAATGTTAGTCAGGGCCATTCATTTGTAGGGATTTTTGAAAGTCAGATTGTGTTGCGCTAAAAATATTGTGTGTCAGTTTAAGCACAGTCATGTATAATTGTTCAAAGGGGACGTTTCAAAGGTAAATACCGCGAGCAGAGGCGTAAACTTGTTGGTTCACCAACTTGCGTCCCCTGTAAACTCGAACGACTTTGGGTAATCTATTGCTCAACTTGTCACAAAACTAACCATCCTCCGTAGACTTGATTGTCATCCTGAATAGTAGAGCTAGGGATGTAAATGTGGAAACCCAGTTTTTTTTTTTTTTTTGCTGTATAAAAGTAATGTGTTCTTTTCATTCAGCTTCAAAAATTAGCCAAAACTAATTCGTAATGTTTTAGTAATGAATGTAATATTATGAAACACAAACACTAAAAATTTTAAAAATTAAAAAGCATTTCAAGAACTCATTAATTTTTCAAGAAGTGCGGGTAATGTGGAAACGCCTTAAAATTGTGAGAAACTGACTTCTTCAAAGGAAAACTATTATAAATGTTAGAAACTATTTTATTTTATATTAAATTTAAATATCTCAAAAATATATTTTGAAACGCAACTGTGCGCATATGTAAATATCTCCTTCATTTCCGTCACACAAAGAGTGACTCCACTCCTCACACACTACACACTTAATCCACAGTTCTCCCCAAACGACTTTGGAAAATGCGCCTCGACAAAAAATACAAAAAATACAGTAGGTTTTTCTTCCCCAACTGGGAGATCCAAATCTGACTCGCCTGAAGAGACAGTTGGTGCATTGGGCTCTTCATCTGAATCCTCAGATAACGTAAGCCGTTTTTTGCTTGCTTTTCTAGAAGGAGCTTCACGTTTTTTCTTGCTTTTGGCAGGTGCCTTAGGAAGCTTATGTTTACCCTTCAGTAACGAGTCTTCAAGGCGTGTTTTATAAGGCGAAGATGTCAAAACAGCTGATGAACCTGGCTTATGACCTCTGTTGGAAATCTTCCTCTTGGATTGGCAAGATATCTTGTGGAAACACATACGTGATTGATGAGGTATTTGACAACAATGTTGACCTTCTGCTTTCTCTTTGGCCATCTTCACTTGGGCCGTCAGTTGTCACAGGTCTGAATGCGTTCTGAGTGTCTTCTTGTCTGAGGTCATTACTTCCACCTGGAGAAGCTGCATTCTCGTAAGTTCCTCTCAGACTTCTGGCCTCATCTAAAGTCGATGTGGCAGCTATAAAGTCGATTTCTGCAAAAAACAGTCCTGTAACATAGGAAAATTCCAGTCTCCAAAAATCCTATTGCAACAGTAGAGGCAGTCTGGCACTTTAGGTAGGCTTTCCCAAACAAATCAGATATGCCATACGGTCCTAAGGGCCGGCTGCTGTGCCGCAACCATTGGCGAACATACTCAGCGTAATAGGATTTTAGAGTGCCCATAAAGGTCTTATCGAGTGGCTGAGTTTTATGAGAGGTGTGAGGCGGGATGCTCACGATCGTAACATGGTTCTTCCTTGCACGTTCTACAACTTGAAGGTTTCTGGCATGACTGTTATGCCCATCAAGAATTAACAACACGGGAGATTCTTTTGAGGGATGTGCCTTAGAAATGAAGTGGTCAAACCACTCGGAGAAGAGTTCAGTTTGAATCCAGCCTGAAGGATGGCATTTACCAATTGTTCCAGGTGGTGCTCCTTTCAGTAATCAGTCCAGTTCTTCCTGGGGAAGATCATCATTGGTGGTATGAAAGTACCTCCAGTACTCATACAGCATATGACAGTCACCAGGGATCCTCGCTCTGCTGATGTGAGGACACCTACTTGACGTTTACCTTTCAGTCCACGTACATGTAGTATTCTGCTCTGGACGACAGAGAGCCCAGTCTCGTCCACATTGTAAACACGATCAGCACTATAGGAGTGTTTACTATAATCAGCTTCCAAAATGTCAAAAACTTGTCTACAGCTTCTTTGTTGAACCCGTTTGTTCTCGAGAATGAGGTCCACATAGGTTTGTGGATTGTGAGTTTATTTCTGTGTCGTCTAAGAAAAAGGTCAAACCAAGCACTACGTGCAGCATTTGAAGTAAAAGGACGATTAATATTATTTCTTTCTGCTAGCTGATATGCCATTCTCTTGACATCTAATCTGGTAAGGCCATAGATGCGATTATCCATTTCAATGAGATACTGTACCAACTGTTTCTCAATAGCATCAGGTAGTACAGGCTTACGCCCAAGTCTCAAGGAAACACATTCTTCAGGTGACATATCACTATGCACAAACCTTTGAAGTGTCGTCTGAGGTACACTGAAAGCTTTTACTGCTCTTCTTAACTCCATCTGCTTTTCCCTTAAGGCTATTATAGCCTTCTCATGTTTTCATCATCCCACGTCTTCACAATAGCTCTTGGTTTCCGATCAGTTAGCTTTAGTGGCATATAGAAACAGACGCAAAACGCATTAGAAGTAATGTATTTGATTTTGGTATTGTGGAAACGTTTCCACAATGCCATCATATGTATGCTTCCCCACTACCTACACAATGGCCATTTTAAATTTCGGTAGATTACACTAAGCAACTATCCATTTAAGGTTGACAAAGAACTGCTGAAACCTTCTATGCACCTCCCTTTATAAGCTGTCAGACGTAAAGAAAGATAACTACAAAATATGTAGAGAAATATAATACCAAAACTTACCTCGAAAAAGGTTTTAAAAAATGCGCGATCGTAAATTGCATCACTGTCACGGCGTCTGTTGCTCAACTGTCTGCTAACCCTCTACCGTCACAAACAGGAACTATTGCAACAATTTCTGGCTGCCCCACTAGAATGCAGCACTCTGCAGGCCAGATACTAGACGTTTCCACATTACCCACACGCTTCCACATTTACACCCCTACCTCTACCAAACTTTGAACCGGAATCAGATGATTTATTATAGTACTGGCCAAAATCATCATGTAGTCGTAAGAATAATTTTGTAAAGAAACTTGTAGTTAAAATTTACCATTGTCGTGTTTAGGATTACTTCACTATCTGAAGCCGAGATACGTTCGTTTGACAACTGTCGTAACAATGTCACATTGTATACTGTGTAAATGCGTGTATTTCTGTGGTAACATTGCAACATTATACCAAAATGTTTACAGCTTACACAGTTGTTGTTCCGTCCTCAAAACCTTACAAAGATTGAGATTGGTGAAATAGGTATTAGCATAAAATTTCAATAGGGTCAAGAATTTTGTTGTAGAAAGGCGTTACTTATCGAGTTTATCGTTGATTGACAACGAAAGATAAACAACATTAAATTATATCTTTGCCTTGTGAGCGTATATTCCAATTATTTTACGTAAAAATTTATAACGTTCACCAGACTGCTTGTATATATGATTATTCGTTGAAGCTTTGAAAGATGAACAACTAGAAGAGGCAAAGGATCTATGTGACATACTCATCAGTTGTATACGAAAGTTGTCGCTTCAGGTACCTACGTTATTGAGAAAATGTTTACCTGTGTTGTCAGAGTACAGAGAGTAAGCTTCGGTATAGGTTGCTGAGATTGATGAAATAAATATATCGTTCCTACTCCCCGTAGACTCTTGTATTTAGTATTTTTCTGGTGGTTGATACCAACTTTGGTGGTAATGTATCTTTCGAACCTAGTCAAGCTTGATAGATATGTTATTGTAAATAATGTCAAAATAGCTACCACTGATCTCACTATACCACGAAAACTCTTATTGTGTCCATCCTTTTTTACATAATGATGTCGTAGCGAGCTGTAGCGTGATTTCTAGCGTGAGAAGCTGAATATGAAACCTTACGTGACGTTGTGTTAGTACAGACAATTATTTTAAGTCACACATATTACGTCCTTGGGTGTAGGCAAGGTCTTTTCAGTACAACTTATTGCAATACTACCAGAGTGAGCTACATTTTTCGACGTTGCTTTTCACCTCTGTATTGCAGTGCTGTTAGAGCTGTTCATAATGCATATCTCCTACGAGTTAGTGGTATCTAAGGGTGGAGCAATGCACTTCCCATGTATTCTGATGGTTTATTCCTGCGTATATTTTTCTATATTCAGTTTCTCACGAGTGTGCTTATTAGAATCATTTAAATTTATATCTAACTGAAATTTTTTTATTAATTGTGGAGTTACACCATCCTTGCTCCTATGATTTAACAGTTTTGTAAAACTGGCACCCATCATTCATATGCAAAGGGCCTCTTCTCTCCAGTCCGTAGTGTGAATTTTAAATTGCGTATGTGGATACCCCTCTGACTGTCATTGTCCAGCTGATCTCAGGCATTTAGTATTGTACATGGCAAGGCCAATAGTCAACTTCAGTTTCTTGGGAGAGTTTTAGGAAAGTGTGGTCCATCTGTTAAAAGAGACCCCACGTAGAACACTAGTGCCACCCATTCTCGAGTGCTGCTCGAATGTTTGGGAACCATACGAGTTCGGATTAAAGGAAGACATCGAAGCAATCCAGAGACGGGCTGCTAGATATGTTACCGGTGTATTCGATCAACGCGAGAGTACTACGGAGATGCTTCGAGAACTCAACTGGAAACCCCTGGAGAGAAGGCGACGTTCTTTTCGAGGAAAACTATTAAGAAAATATAGAGAACGATCATATGAAACTGACTATAGAACGTTTCCACGGCCGCCAAAGTAAATTTCGCGTAAGAACCACAAAGATGAGGTAAGAGAAATTAGAGCTCGTATGGAGGCATAATATACTGTAGATAGTCGTTTTTCCCTCGCTCCATTTGTAAGTGCAACAGGAAGTAAGTGAGAGTGGACAAGGTACCCTCTGCCACGTACCGTACTTTAGCTTGCGCAGTATGTTTGTAGATGTATATGTAGACAAGCTACGTCGAGGCTCGCGACCAGCATCTCGCAAGTGTAAAATGCTTATTTTATCCGCAGTTCTCGTGACGGTTCGCCAATACGACTTTGTTGACATATTTACGAGTTTTGGTGTACTGCATGGAGAATATGCAGGCCTACTATAAATATTAAAATACTCGGATGCTATTGAAGGCTTTACCCTAATGTTCCACTATTCGAGATTTCACACTTTCTTTTGAACTTGTGGGCCGTTCGTGCTCTTTAATTCGCACTGTTACTGTCGCCCTAGTGTCGCCTATACAGGGTGTCCCAGCGAAACATCGAAGATATTCTACGCCACGTTTTGTTACACTTCATGGCAAGCCATCCTGAGCTTACATTTCTGGAAGATGATGGTCGCCTCCACACGGCGAGAGTTTCTACTTCTCGTCTTCGTGTTTGCCAAACCCTAGCTTTGCCAGCAACGTCTTCGGATCTCTCCCCAATTGAGAACGTTTGGAGCATTACAGGCAGGGTCCTCCAACCAACTCGGGGTTTTGTCGATCTAACGCGCCAGTTGGACAGAATTTGGCACGATATTCCTCAGGAGGACATCCAACAACTCTATCAAGCCGAACAACTTCTTGCGTAAGGGCCATATGTGGAACAACGCATTACTGACTTGCTCAGTTTGTGAATCTCTCGCTCTTGAATAAATCGTCCAAATTTTGTAAAATTATGATCATTTGTTTGTCTGTACATGTACATCGCATCTAGTGATTTCCGTCCCGTTTCGATGATTTCTTCATGGTGCATCGCTTTTTTTAATTTTTTTTAGTTGCAGGATGTTCATTTTATCTGAAGACAACGAAATGTCTCGAAAGCTACACATCGGATCAAAAAAATTATAATTGCAATTTGTTTGTCTCTGAGGGGAACATCCAAAGATACCCGTGCATTGGTGGTGGGGGCAGTCTTGAAAATCTCAATGGTAACTCCCATTTTTATTGCAGATTACGATTCGGCGGCAAAATCTTCATATGTTCTGTCTGAAGCAATTTCTTCTTTTCGCCACAGATAGTTTTGTAATCGGAGGAATAGAAATGGATGCACAATCGTAATTTAAGACACGCTGTTCAATGGCCGTTGAATATCGAATGACACGCGGGACGCTACATCCACGCTTCGAGGGTAGGACAGGACAGTATTTCATAACTTCTAATTGGAAACCCCATTCGCAACGTTGCATTCCTCCGACATGTTGATAATTTTTACTTATGGACCGTCTGACAGCAACCGAATAAAACACAGTTTTAGTGCCATACCCGTTTCGCCTTTATTTTCTGCAAGGCATCATCAGTGGCAGGTTGCGTGCGCCAAGAGCCTAGTACTGTCTTTTGCATTATTGGGAAGTGTCAAAGACGATCTCGGTTTGCGGAAGGTCGGTATATACAAGATTCCCTGTGAGTGTGGGAAGACTTACATTGGACAGACAGTGCGCACTATCGAAGATCGTTGCCGAGAACATCAGAGCCACACTCGACTTATGTACCCCAGCAAGTCGGCGGTCGCAGAGCACTGTTTGTCCGAAAATCACGAAATTGACTGCCAACGTACCAGGGTCTTGGCACAGACATCTAAATACTGGGACAGCGTCGTTAGAGAGGCTATCGAAATTCGTAGCAGGGACGGACTCATCAACCGAGATTACAGCTATAACCTCAGCAAGGCATGGGAACCAGCATTGGGTCTAATTAAAAAGACGCTCAGCAAAGAAAACGAACGAGCGACCAGGGTGGACGACGCAGTTACACCGACGCCACCACAGACGCCGTCGCCAGCCTCTCAGCGACCGCCGACTCGCGGACGCGGACCGCGGAGAGAACGCTTCGCGGGGGGAGGGGATTTAAGACGGCCGCCCGCCCTCAGGAGCTCAGTTCGTCAGCGCACCTGACGATGGCGACACGTCTGAGCGCCGAAATATTGTGCCCGTTGGACACTATGGACCGGCAGTACACCCGTGGACTATTCGAGCAAGAAATACGCCGGGAGAAGTTGAAGAATCACATACAAGATGTATCTGTGAGAGTTGGCAATACCTTATGAGAGTTGGCAGTACTCTCATAGGATTTAAAGGCTGGCTACAGCGCGCATACACAAGCTCTGGAATCTAAGATATTGTTGTCCGGTTCGCAGTGCACGGATTAATTAGTGGCAGTTTGGAAGCCAGTGTAGGAGACCGCCTGCTGTGGTGCGCACGTGTGTTCGGCGAGGGGTCGTCGCCGAGCTCACGTACTGCCGTGTCCGCCAGCAGCGACACAGGACGTGGTATTTAGTTGATATTTTTTATAATTTGCGCTTATTATTTTAAAGAAAAGGGTTTGTGTATGTGCGTAGCAGCAGACGGTAATTTTGATAATGATAGGAGTTGAATTCTTAAGGGAAACCATTGTTAGGCGAATAGATTTGATCTTTGTCATTGATTTCTTTTGTAATTGTCAGGGAATTGTTTCACTATGTATTTAATTGAGAAGTATTTCAGTCTGTGTCAAGAGTTTGATTAATTTGTAATATTGTTTCGGTGCCACTGGAGGCAGATTTACATACGAAGCGATTGTTCAAAGAGCTTCTAGCGTTTTGTTAATTGAATGAGAAAGAATCGCTTTCAGTGTATAGTTTTTGAAAAAAGGAATTACTAGTTTGGGTTATCATTCATCGAGTTTAGATTTGACCAAACCCTTTCTCTTGAATTATATGTAGTTGTAGTATGCAGCAGCAGCCGCAGCAACAGCAGGAGCCACCATACAGAACATGCATTGCACTCAGCATGAATAATAGGTTTTTTTATGTTTTTTGTTAAATAGCGGAATGCAGCAGATCAAGCAGTGACACCAGAAAGACCAAGTAAGTTATTTGTTGCGCACAGGACCAATTTAAAAAACATAAAGTTTTGGCGATCTCTGCAATAGTAAAGTTAACAAGAGTACAAGCACGAGATTTTCAGTAGGAAACACGAGATAAGAAGATAGAGCTCGCGACATTCATCTGTTAACTGCAATAAAAAACGGGGGTTCCCGTTGAAGATTCCAAAGTTTCCCCTAGCCACCCACGCACGGGGTGGTGTGAGGGTCGAGTATGTTGTCACTGGATGTCCCCTGCGAAACAAACAAATTCGAATTATAGCTTCTTTTGATCCGATGTGTAGAATTTCGAGACATTTCAGGGTTTTCAGTTAAAATTAATAACCTGTATATCTGTCACTATCTTTATTGTTATTATTGTCATTATTATTACTATTATTATTATTACTGTTATCACTACTAACGGCATCAGCAGCAGTAGAACAAGTGCTGCCAGTATTAACTTTCCGTTTGTAATATTAAAATTGTTATTGCTTAGATAATTATGGTACTGTACATGTGAAACTCTCGTCCGATGTAGGAGAAGGCCTAATGGTCCAAAATCAGAACAGGATAAATATATAAATAAAATAAACAACACTCAAGAATCTGAACACGTGATTTATAGAGCACTTCTTTCGTCGACGCATTATGTATTCCCTGCGTCTGCTTTTCCTACTATTTGTTTTTTTATGTGCTCATTCCAGCTTTGGTTGCCACAGATCGTTACACATAAATATTTTACAATTGTTACTGTTTTCAGTAATTTTCACAATTTCTCCGTCTGTTTACACGCAATCGATTGAGCTTGATTCAGAAGCCCAGTGACACCAAGAAAACATAAAAAAAGGAATGTAAACAGAGAACATATAAGTTTAAACTCCCAAAAAAACTATCTTTTTTTATTTGTTCTCCTCAGTTTGAGTGGAAGCGTATTTCAAGGACTGAGTCGGAAACGGGAATTCGCGACGGCCGCTTTCCAAGCCAGAGGTGTGCGTGTGCTTCACACCTGTATCCGCGTTTCGTTGCGATGCGGCGTGCGTCCTCCCACCGCACCTCACCTCACCTGCAGTCTGCAGCACGACCAACTCGAAATGCTGGCGCGGCCGCCGCCTTCCGGCGGAAGTACTTGGCCGGAACGCCGCTTTCGCGTCCACGCCGAGTGTTATTTACGGCGCAGCTCACACCGTACAACATTGGCTTCCTCATGTAACATTCTCTCGTATATGTTGGTTCGTTTAACACACGTGGGAAGCGTATTTAACAGTCCAGCGAAGTACCCACAGAGATGAACAAATTACTGTGCTTGTCCGTCAGCCAGTTTCGAAGTAAATTTGAAAATCACCTATAAAAAGACGAAAATAGTGTCGTAAAGTCATACAATCAGTTATGGTTCTTTGCTATTTTGGTCGGATGAAACCAATAACTGGTTGGACAGCAGAAGAAACGTAAAGAAGAGTGAAAATATTCTGGAGAGTTTTTAGTAAACTACAGTAGATTGAATTTCAAAACTAAACTTGCTATATATCTAAAATGAAGGGATCTCGGAAGACCCAATGGTACGGTCCACTGCCGCTGCATCGTCAGCCGATATGGGCCAATGTGTTCAGATACGGAAGGGCGCGTGGTCAGCATATCGCCCTCCAGGGCGTTGTCAACTTTCGTGACCGGAGCCGCAGCTTCTCAATCAAGTAGATCCTCAGTTGGCCTCATAAGGGTTGAGGGCACCAAGCTTGCCAACATTGTTTGGCAAATCTGGACAATGACCCATCCACGTGCTAGCCAAGCCCAACAGCGCTTAATCCCGGTCATCTGACGATAACTGGTGTTATCACTGTGCCAGGGCAACTGGCTTACGGCAGTGAGGCATGCGCTTCATAGTATCCGAATTGATTATGTATCTGATCATTTAGCACAGCTTACAACTAAAGCGACTGGTAAACGAGGTTTATCTGATCCGAGACAACAATACGAATGAAGCTTCATTGTAGCTTGCTCTTTGTAATCAAATCACTTTTAAATAGGCGTAACGCTGATTTTACACAGACTGTTCATATCGAGAGCTCTGACATTAAGCATGTAAATTTCGTTAGCGCTTATTGATGTCATACTATAATTACTATTGTACCATTGTTCGTAATTTGAATAATAATTCAATGGTCATTAATTTTCTTTCCTCAGTTGTGGAAGTTGCATCTTTTCATGAAGTCACTTGATATAACAAATGATTTGTAGTTTATTGAGGTATGAATAAGATCCGTTCGTTAATTTATCTGATGACTTTGTGATCAAGCGACAGTCGCTCTCTCGGGAACCACTTTATTATTAAAATCGAACCTGCATCTTTTGGTAACGTTGTCCATCCTTTATATTCAGACTGTACTTGTGGTCTGGGTAGTTAATTTTCGTATTTTTTACTCATTATCAGAAACGCCATTTAAATGGGATCGCGATCAGGAATAAGATTCCACTTTCTTATTGTAATGGCCATGACTTTAGAAAAGTTACGTCTGATTTTGATAAAGACTTTAAATGCTAATGCCAGACTGCAATAACTTCAGAATATTCGAAAATGGCTGAACCCTCAATTAATTCTCTGCTGCCTGAATTACTAGGCAATATTAAATAAAATAAATCATACAGCTTTAAAGAGACGATGGAACTTTCTGGCTCAGTACGTGACACGACATTTCTAATTTCTTGATTAAGCAAGTGTGGATATAAAATGTGTATTACATTATTATTATTGTAACTGCTATATTTTATGTTTTTTGTTCCATACAATTATCCCAACTGGTACGTGAAATTATATAATTAAGCAAAACATCCAACTACAAAAGAAAGAGTGCCTGTCGCAGCAATGGAGCACAGAAATAAAAGTCAGATGTCATTGTTTGTACTTCATCTCTTTTTTGTGTCACTACATCGCTTTGCTAGGCTGATTCAAAGTCCACCATGTGCAGTTATTTTCTGATTAGTGAGAACAACAATTACCAACTTCATCATGTACAAAATGGCTGAATGCTTGTAATATGGATAGTTGTCGCAAGATTGTTTAGTTATGAATATTGTCATGTTAAGTGCATCAACATCGTTTTACAATAACTGCGACCAGAGTTTTCTGTAATTTTTCTGTGAATACAAAGTGAGATTTTTGAAAAACTTCCAACTACTCCGTAATACGGTTAAGATCATGAAACAAATATTTATGGAATCTGCTGAACATAGTGATGTTGGCTTGGATCCAAATAGTGACGAATTTGTCGATCCAACGAGTGAAAATATTGAGCAACCAGTAAGTGCAATAGAATCACGCATTGCTGGCGGTGAAAATGTACCGCAAACGAGTCGACATGTGGGTGCTTTAACGGACCTATTTATAAAAGTGTAAGTGATGGCTTTTACAGTGCACAGCGTCCTGAAATATGAAAGCAAGTTTTCGAATGGACAGATGGAAATGTCATAAAAACAGGAAGATATTGCCAATAAACTTGCTCAAAAACTAGGCAATGAGAAGGAAGCTGTTGCTAAAGAACTAGGCAATAAGCAGGATGCCCTGAAATCTCAGCCCGCACAAGAGAACCTACCTGAAATGGTACAAAGATTGCCTGACGGAATAGGATCTGTACGTTCACCACAATCTACGTCAAGTAAAAATGTTCAGCAGCTATCAACAAGAGTACATGAAGTGGCTGCCCGAAACCAAACAAAAATAACGGTACAATTTGAACTACAGAGTCAGTAATCTGCTTGTGAACTTGGAGCTTGGATATGTGAAAACGATATTCTAATTCAAGAAAAATTAGATTATGAGCTTAAACTTGCTCTGAAACAGATTAGTACTGCAGTGTCATCTGAACATAACTGTTCAAATAAACGAATAAAAACCGAATTAGGTAACAATAAATCAACTATAGGCAAAGATTTGGTGGTCTTACATAATGCCGTTACAAGTCAGGTAAATGATCTGAGGAGAGAATCGTCCAATCTTAAAGACGTAGTTCAAGATACCAAGTCGTGCATCAGATGACATGCACGACAACATACTTCAGTTTGGTATTCAGATTTTAAGGAACTAGCCACCCAAAGACGCGTCATGCGTTGTGGGTGCGGCACCTGATCTTTCTTCAGTTTTCTGTAAGAGGGTTTAATCAAGCAAAGGCAGTTCCAAGTCTTTTCGCGGGGAAAAGAAAGGACTTAATCCCATCGTGTTTATACATTCGTTTAGTGTTGTATTGCCGAGAAAATGATCTGATCTGCAAAAGATACAGTTCCTTCTAGGGTTTTTCAAGAGTGATGACGCCTTATGGACGACAAAAACTGCCAAAATTTGTGTAACATGAGAGCAATTCGAGAGAGCGTTTCTCTCGAAGTGTTGGTCGGTGGGGATACAGGAAGGCCTCAGGTAGGAAGTTTTTAACTCCGAACCTTTCCATACACACTGAGGTAGTTTACGGAGGTACTTAGAGAAAGACCTTAACAAGACACAATATTGGGATGAGCCCATATCACACAAGGATGAACTTCGAATTCTTAAGACAAAGTTAGCATATAGAAATTAGGGAGAAAGTGATTCATGCATGCGAGACAAAATAGTGCAACACATATTTTCTTCTTCTTCCCCAGTTTCACTTTTAAGGGGTAAAACACACCCCATAATGTAATTTGGCATATTCGGTTTGGAGGTAATATCTTAGAAATGATGATAAATAATAACTGTATCTGGTATACATGTTGATATGTAATTAATGTTATCGAAAGCTGTGTAATCGAATTTTGTAAGTATTTGAAATTTTGCAAAATACACCATTAATTAATTTTGAAAAATGAATGCTCTCGTTATAACATAAATTAAAGAATCTTTGAAGCTACATACATCCATGTGAAATAAAGTTGATCTCTGGAATACCAGTTTTGGAAAATAACTTGTGCACAATGTGCTGTCAGAGAGTGTTTTCAATATACCTAGTTAAAATGTCTAAACATTCATTACTATCCTAATTATTTATTTTATTTAGATTTCTTTTACGCTTTAAACTGTTATTTTAGATTTTACATTCTTTTTTGTTTTGTTTTTCTAGTTTAGCGTTTCACTCACGTGTATTTTGTTAACTGAAAATTGTAAGTAACTAATTATTATGATACAGAATCATTACATTAACGATCATCTGTAAATAAATGCTTAAACCATAATGTTGTCTTACACTATGCATTTCTTCGCATAACATACACAACGAAGAACACAATACAAACCAAATTCCGCAGTACTTAAATTGTCGCTGGTGACTCTCCTTGCCGGCCGCTGTGGTCGAGCGGTTCTAAGCGCTTCAGTCCGGAACCACGCTGCTGCTACAGTTGCAGGTTCGCATCCTGCCTCGGGCATGGATGTGTGTGATGTCCTTAGGTTAGTTAGGTTTAAGTAGTTATAAGTCTAGGGGACTGATGACCTCAGATGTGAAGTCTAATAGTGCTTAGAGCCATTTGAGCCATTTTGACTCTCTAAATTTGTATCAGGAACATTTCAGTATATTGATATGCCTTGGCGAAGAGAATTGCTTATGTACTACAACTGCATCTTGATTATATTGTTACTCTAGGTGGACACTGACATCGTAATCATTCAACAGAACTAGATCTGAAAATCTTCTCACAAAGTTCTTCGAACATCGAAAGCCGTATACACCTCACGACTGTACCTGTGCCGTCGAGCCCTTTGGGATCATATGGTAACAAGTTCCTTGTAGTCAGGTAAGGCAGTCTACACTGACAGTCCCAACAATCTAATAATACAGATATTTCTCCCTAACTGGGAAAGAAACTTCTTTCAAATATCTTTTGACCTGGTCAGACATCGTTTAACAGATTTCGACACTGTCATAAGGACATTTCGGGCTTCAAAAAGACATTCTTAGATTATCGGTCCAAACTCATGATTAGTTTCTTTTAAAACTATGAAAAAACAGTGTGAAACAATCGTTTTCACCATCATATCTGATAACAAAGGACTTGTTCATCTGGTGACCCCAAAGCGCTCTAAGGCACATGTACACTCCTGGAAATGGAAAAAAGAACACATTGACACCGGTGTGTCAGTCCCACCATACTTGCTCCGGACACTGCGAGAGGGCTGTACAAGCAATGATCACACGCACGGCACAGCGGACACACCAGGAACCGCGGTGTTGGCCGTCGAATGGCGCTAGCTGCGCAGCATTTGTGCACCGCCGCCGTCAGTGTCAGCCAGTTTGCCGTGGCATACGGAGCTCCATCGCAGTCTTTAACACTGGTAGCATGCCGCGACAGCGTGGACGTGAACCGTATGTGCAGTTGACGGACTTTGAGCGAGGGCGTATAGTGGGCATGAGGGAGGCCGGGTGGACGTACCGCCGAATTGCTCAACACGTGGGGCGTGAGGTCTCCACAGTACATCGATGTTGTCGCCAGTGGTCGGCGGAAGGTGCACGTGCCCGTCGACCTGGGACCGGACCGCAGCGACGCACGGATGCACGCCAAGACCGTAGGATCCTACGCAGTGCCGTAGGGGACCGCACCGCCACTTCCCAGCAAATTAGGGACACTGTTGCTCCTGGGGTATCGGCGAGGACCATTCGCAACCGTCTCCATGAAGCTGGGCTACGGTCCCGCACACCGTTAGGCCGTCTTCCGCTCACGCCCCAACATCGTGCAGCCCGCCTCCAGTGGTGTCGCGACAGGCGTGAATGGAGGGACGAATGGAGACGTGTCGTCTTCAGCGATGAGAGTCGCTTCTGCCTTGGTGCCAATGATGGTCGTATGCGTGTTTGGCGCCGTGCAGGTGAGCGCCACAATCAGGACTGCATACGACCGAGGCACACAGGGCCAACACCCGGCATCATGGTGTGGGGAGCGATCTCCTACACTGGCCGTACACCACTGGTGATCGTCGAGGGGACACTGAATAGTGCACGGTACATCCAAACCGTCATCGAACCCATCGTTCTACCATTCCTAGACCGGCAAGGGAACTTGCTGTTCCAACAGGACAATGCACGTCCGCATGTATCCCGTGCCACCCAACGTTCTCTAGAAGGTGTAAGTCAACTACCCTGGCCAGCAAGATCTCCGGATCTGTCCCCCATTGAGCATGTTTGGGACTGGATGAAGCGTCGTCTCACGCGGTCTGCACGTCCAGCACGAACGCTGGTCCAACTGAGGCGCCAGGTGGAAATGGCATGGCAAGCCGTTCCACAGGACTACATCCAGCATCTCTACGATCGTCTCCATGGGAGAATAGCAGCCTGCATTGCTGCGAAAGGTGGATATACACTGTACTAGTGCCGACATTGTGCATGCTCTGTTGCCTGTGTCTATGTGCCTGTGGTTCTGTCAGTGTGATCATGTGATGTATCTGACCCCAGGAATGTGTCAATAAAGTTTCCCCTTCCTGGGACAATGAATTCACGGTGTTCTTATTTCAATTTCCAGGAGTGTATAATCGCGAGGTGTATACGGGTTACGATGTTGGAAGAACTCTGTGAGAAGATTTTCAGATCTGGTTCTCTTGAATGATTATGGTGTCAATCTCCAGCTGGAAACAATATAATCTAGCTGCAGTCACTAGTACATAATCAACTTTCTTCACTAAGTTTTACCCATATACCAAAGTATGCCGGATACAAATCAGGATATTTAGAGGATCACCGGTGACAATTTGAAATCCTGCTGAACTTTGTTTTATATTGTCTTCTCCGTCATGTATATTACGAGAAGAAATATCGTTCATATTATGGGCTTAGTGTAAGAAAACGTTATGTTTTAAGCTTTTATTTACATATTATCATTACTGTAATTATTTTCTACCGTAACATTAGTTACTTATTACTTTAAACTAAGAAAATACACGTAAGTGAAACGGTAAACTGAAAAAATCAAAAATACCGTGGAGGTGAAACATAAAATAACAATTTAGAGCGTATAAGTAAACTAACAGTTTAGAATAGTAATGAGTGCTTAGGTATTATAATTAGGTATGTTGAAAATACTCAGACAGCAAATTGTGTACAACTTATTTTCAAAAATGGTATTTGAGAAACCAGTTTTATTACACAGGGATGCATGTGGCATGAACGCTTCTTTACTTTATGTTATAACAAAAGTTATTATTTTTCATAATCAATTAATAGTGGTGGGGTACTTCGCAAAATTTCAAATTATTACAGAAGTTGATTATACATTTTTCAAGAATGTTAGTTACATTCTATATGAAACTCATTTTTTATATATCTTCGTTTCGAAGACATTACCTCTAAAACCCAAAATGCTAAATTACCTTTCACGATGTGTTTTACGTCTTAGAAGGGTAACTGGGCATAAACAGCAGATACATATTGCATTATTTTGCTGCCTCTGCCAACTTTCATCAACATCGTTTATTGATACCTGGGAATGTTCCCCAGTTAGTAACAGCGATAGCGTCGTGATGACGCTCATCCAACTGCAGCAGCAGACGATACAAGGGAGGCGCTGTGAGAAGAAGCAAGCAAAATTTTGCTTCCTCGTGTGTACGTCTGGCTAAAATACCACGAAGGTAATATCAGAGAGATTAGAGTGCACGTAGAGGTTTACCGACAGTCGTTCGGTCGCTTGTGGAACAGGGACGAGAGAAGTGACTGTGGCACACAAACTACACTCGGTTGCATAGTGTGGGGTGGCCTGTGCAGTGAGATGTAGGTGTACACATGGGCAGGCGCAGACATTTATCGAAGAGGGGACGAGATTCTAAAATTTACACACTTAATGTAACAGATTCAGTGAAATTGAAAGCGTAACGAGCTCCAAGCACTAATTCCGACAGGAAGCATACAAAACCAGTTCTATCTCAAACGATTGATAATTATCCACTTAATACTTTAAAGTAGTTTACTTTGATACCTAATCAGATTGTAACTTCAATAGCGTACTTAGTCTTTTGGTATTATTAACCTGGATATACACTCCTGGAAATTGAAATAAGAACACCGTGAATTCATTGTCCCAGGAAGGGGAAACTTTATTGACACATTCCTGGGGTCAGATACATCACATGATCACACTGACAGATCCACAGGCACATAGACACAGGCAACAGAGCATGCACAATGTCAGCACTAGTACAGTGTATATCCACCTTTCGCAGCAATGCAGGCTGCTATTCTCCCATGGAGACGATCGTAGAGATGCTGGATGTAGTCCTGTGGAACGGCTTGCCATGCCATTTCCACCTGGCGCCTCAGTTGGACCAGCATTCGTGCTGGACGTGCAGACCGCGTGAGACGACGCTTCATCCAGTCCCAAACATGCTCAATGGGGGACAGATCCGGAGATCTTGCTGGCCAGGGTAGTTGACTTACACCTTCTAGAGCACGTTGGGTGGCACGGGATACATGCGGACGTGCATTGTCCTGTTGGAACAGCAAGTTCCCTTGCCGGTCTAGGAATGGTAGAACGATGGGTTCGATGACGGTTTGGATGTACCGTGCACTATTCAGTGTCCCCTCGACGATCACCAGTGGTGTACGGCCAGTGTAGGAGATCGCTCCCCACACCATGATGCCGGGTGTTGGCCCTGTGTGCCTCGGTCGTATGCAGTCCTGATTGTGGCGCTCACCTGCACGGCGCCAAACACGCATACGACCATCATTGGCACCAAGGCAGAAGCGACTCTCATCGCTGAAGACGACACGTCTCCATTCGTCCCTCCATTCACGCCTGTCGCGACACCACTGGAGGCGGGCTGCACGATGTTGGGGCGTGAGCGGAAGACGGCCTAACGGTGTGCGGGACCGTAGCCCAGCTTCATGGAGACGGTTGCGAATGGTCCTCGCCGATACCCCAGGAGCAACAGTGTCCCTAATTTGCTGGGAAGTGGCGGTGCGGTCCCCTACGGCACTGCGTAGGATCCTACGGTCTTGGCGTGCATCCGTGCGTCGCTGCGGTCCGGTCCCAGGTCGACGGGCACGTGCACCTTCCGCCGACCACTGGCGACAACATCAATGTACTGTGGAGACCTCACGCCCCACGTGTTGAGCAATTCGGCGGTACGTCCACCCGGCCTCCCTCATGCCCACTATACGCCCTCGCTCAAAGTCCGTCAACTGCACATACGGTTCACGTCCACGCTGTCGCGGCATGCTACCAGTGTTAAAGACTGCGATGGAGCTCCGTATGCCACGGCAAACTGGCTGACACTGATGGCGGCGGAGCCGGCCGCTGGTGGCCGAGCGGTTCTGGCGCTACAGTCTGGAACCGCGCGACCGCTACGGTCGCAGGTTCGAATCCTGCCTCGGGCATGGATGTGTGTGTTGTCCTTAGGTTAGTTAGGTTTAAGTAGTTCTAAGTTCTAGGGGACTTATGACCTCAGCAGTTGAGTCCCATAGTGCTCAGAGCCATTTGAACCATTTGATGGCGGCGGTGCACAAATGCTGCGCAGCTAGCGCCATTCGACGGCCAACACCGCGGTTCCTGGTGTGTCCGCTGTGCCGTGCGTGTGATCATTGCTTGTACAGCCCTCTCGCAGTGTCCGGAGCAAGTATGGTGGGTCTGACACACCGGTGTCAATGTGTTCTTTTTTCCATTTCCAGGAGTGTAGATGCTACCTTTTTAATTCAACTATTATATCCAGACTAAGCAATAAGTTTATGAACTATACGTAGAAAATATTCATAAAAATGCAATATTCCAATAAAATTAGGCTCACACTGAATTTAAAAATCTGAAACATAAAAGCTCAAAACGATTGAACAAACCTATCTGAAATCAACCAAGATAACCAATAAAAATGGCACTTTAATGTTCCACAAACTGGAGATACATGGAACAAACACTTATTCAACTCTGATGATACCTAAAAAAATTTGTTTGCTTACAAGATTTCACATTTGACCACATCAATGGATTTATCGCGTTAATTCCACTCTTTCTATGTGTGATGTTGACTGGCGTTGTTAAATGAAAAGCGTTTCGAATGTTACATTTTTTGGGTTGGTTGGAAAAAGCGTACTACGGAGCTTCGACATTATTGTGTATTCAGGCCAAATGGATTGCGGTATTCGTAGCTTGATGACTGCGTTCGCAGCTCTGTTGCACTCCGTAGGATTTGAGAAGGTCCCAGTCCGTGGAGAGGACATATTTTCGAACCTCAAATTTGGCATATTTTTTTCTTGTCTTCTATCTCAGAAAACTGTATTATCTTTTTTCTACTGATGCATTTAGCTCCCAAGATTAAATTTAAATGTACACATCTACACTACATCACGCATGTGATCTTCAGAGAGCACTTCGCTAGCTCTGGCGGATATATACATCAAGTCACCACAGGACGTCTCCTTACTATTATGGTAGAGCACTTGCCCGCAAAAGACAAAGGTCCCGAGTTCGAGTCTCGGTCCGGCACACAGTTTTAATCTGCCAGGAAAGTTTCATATCAGCGCACACTCCGCTGCAGAGTGAAAATCTCATTCTATTATGATTCCGTTGAGCACGGAACGATGAGGACGTCGTCATGGAAATTGAGGCACCGATGACGCGCACGTATACTGCTGTCATCTTGATGTTGTTTTAAGAATTGGTCTCGGAATCAGAATGCATGGGAAGCTGCAGTTAGATCAGGGCTGTATCAGAAGGTGGCCGAGGAAAGATTGAGGACATTATTTCGGCAGGATAAAGTTTTGCACCCATATTGACTGCAGAAGAGCGTCGAAATCACCGTTGCTTCTAGGAATCGGCCAGATTTCCTGCTTGCAATACGATCACCAAGATTCACAAGTGTTTGGCAAAAGTATGGAAACACATCGAGAAATGCATGCTTGAACATAAATGCAGATGCTTGCCAAGCCTGCAGGTTGCGCTCACGTATCTGACCACGAAGGCACTTGTGCAATGTTGTCAATACGTCGTAAGTGTCCATCGTGGTTAGAACAATACATATTCTGCGTAGTTGCGAGTGCATTATGTCGGAGCTACACTATGTAATCAAAAGTATCCGGTCACCTCCAAAAACATACGTTTTTCATATTATGTGCATTGTGCTGCCACCTACTGCCAGGTAATTCATATCAGCGACCTCAGTAGTCATTAGACACCTTGAGAGAGCAGAATGGGACGCTCCGCGGAACTCACGGACTTCGAACGTGGTCAGGTGATTGGGTGTTACTTGTGCCATACGTCTGTACGCGAGATTTCTACACTCCTAAACATCCCTAGGTCCATTTTTTCCGATGTGATAGTGAAGTGGAAACGTGAAGGGACACGTACAGCCCAAAAGCGTAGAGTCCAACCTCGTTTGTTGACTGACAGAGACCGCCGACAGTAGAAGAGGGTCGTAATGTGTAATAGGCAGGCATTTATCCAGACCGTCACACAGGAATTCCAAACTGCATCCGGATCCACTGCAAGTACTACGACAATTAGGCGGGAGGTGAGAAAACTTGAATTTCATGGTCGAGCGGCTGCTCATAAGCCACATACCACGCCGGTAAATGCCAAACGACGCCTCGCTTGGTGTAAGGAGCGTAAACATTGGGCGATTGAACAGTGGAAAAACGCTGTGTGGAGTGACGAATCACGGTACACAGTGCGGCGATCCGATTGCAGGGTGTGGGTATGGCGAATGGCCGGTCAACGTCATCTGCCAGCGTGCGTAGTGCCAATAGTAAAATTCGGAGGCGGTAGTGTTATGGTGTGGTTGCGTTTTTCATGGAAGGGGTTTGCACTCCTTGTTGTTTCGCGTGGCACTATCACAGCACAGGCCTATACTGATGTTTTAAGCACCTTCTTGCTTCCCACTGCTGAAGAGCATTTCGAGGATGACGATTACATCTTTTATTTCAACACGATCGGGCACCTGTTCATAATGCACGGCCTGTGGTGAAGTGGTTACACGACAGTAACATCCCTGTAATGAACTGGCCTGCACAGAGTCTTGACCTGAATGCTACGGAACACCTTTGGGATGTTTTGGAACGCCGACTTCGTGCCAGGCCTCACTGACCGATATCGATACCTCTCCTCAGTGCAGCACTCCGTGACGAATGGGCTGTCATTCCCCAAGAAACCTTCCAGCACCTGACTGATCGTATACCTGCGAGACTGGAAGCTGTCATCAAGGCTAGGGGTGGGCCAACACCGTATTGAATTCCAGCATTACCGATGCGGGGCGCCACGAACTTGTAAGTCGTTTTCAGCCAGGTGTCAGTGTACTTTCGATCACATAGTGTACGTGAATTCGAACGCGGGTAAATATTGTTGGTGCTCGTATGACGGATGGTTCCATTACGAAGGTACAAGAAGCGCTTGTGTTTTAGAGGTACCATTTCGAAGATTTTACTGTACAAAGGGAAATAGGAAAAACGTCATCCGCTGTCACAACGGGGACGAAAGTGTATGACTTAGCGGACGCTGTTTCCCGCTTTTTCTTTGTGCGGTATAGATCTTCGTAGCTGTGACAGACGGTCATTGAAGATGATTGTAGCGAAAAAAAAAGAGGACGAAAGTCACTGCAGAAGTGAATGTTGCACTCGCGATGCCTGTCAGCACCAAAACAATACGAAGGGAGCACCATAAGCTGGGACTTTAGGGCGAGCTGGAATTCCAAAACCACTCACCATTGATGGAAATGCCCGTAATAGGAAAATGTGGTGCCGAATACATAAAACAGCATGATAGCCATATCGTGGTATTCGATGGGCCGCATGGTTGTTCTGCAAGATCGGATTAGCGCCAAGGATTATGTGACCATTTGGTTAATCAGGTCCATTCCACGGTACAATGTTGGTTTCTCACTGGTGATGCTGTGTTCCAAGATGAGAGTGGTCCTGCTCACACAGGTCGCATCGCCCAGGCTTGGTTTTGTGAGGCTCGAAGATTAATTGTCGCATATTTTTGAGACTTTGTGATCAGCTTGGTCGCTGTCCACCTGCATCATAGTTACCGAACTTACCACTGCTTTGAAGGAAGAATGGAATAAGATACCCCTGTAAATTATACAGGACCAATGTTTATCCATTCCGCGACCATTGGAAGCTGTTATAAACGTAAACGGCTTTCCTACACCGCATTTTATGTTTTTCTGTATCCATGTTTTTGTCCACCCCCTCCCCCCTCCCTATAGAGTTTGCTGTACAGTGTGTCCCAAACATTTTGGATCAAACTGAAACAGGTGATACTGGATCCACAACCGATTATTCCGAGATACGGAACGAATGGCCGGAAATGCATATTTATTGTGTTATGAATATACATAGCGTTCACCGCATAGCAACAACATAGCTCATAGTAATTGTTCAAAGCGACGACCGCCAGTCGCAATGCACGAACTGCAACGACGGGTATGCAGTTCTGCCGACCTCCCGCAAAGACCCCGAGTGTCTGCTGTACATTGGAACAGGCAGCGGGTGATAAACAGTGTACGTCCCTGACCACCAAACAGACATACTGTACACAACTTAGTTCATAGCACGTATGTCATGTGACGACTGCATGTATCGCGCCGGCACATTAACCTTGTAACTTGTTTCTGTATGAAATTTAGCCAACATCACGCCCCACTCTACAAAACTATGTACCGACAAACTGTTATTCAACTTAAACTCGTATGTTGACCTTTGACTAAACATAAACTAACTTGAATTGAACTGTAAGTGGTCTGAATACATTTGTCTTTATATTAAATGCGCAGCGGAAGGTAAAACAGTTATCTCGCCCTAGTCAAAATTTTCACGTACCTCGCGTATTGACAACACTGTTGCAGATTTTTCGAAACCCTTAACAGCAAACAGCAAGCAGATAGCGGCCAAGCTAGATTTCTATTTCTAAATAAAATTTCCAAACTACTGCACACCACATGTGGTAATGTGTAATGATAAACAGTGCGGTGGAGAGAGTAACTATTCCTGTGAAAGAAACGACAACGATTTTACAATGAAGTATGTATTCAAAAAGACAAAAGTTCGACTGAACTGCACACATAACATAGGTCTGAAAAATTCTATGCTTAACAAAGTGAACAATGATTTAAAGAGGGTACAACATTAAGAGAGAATTTCTGTACTTGTGCCACCTTCGCACTAGGATTTCTGAAGACAGAAATAATTCCGAAACACCTCACGCACAGTTTGTGATCAGTAAAGTCAGTCTTCACCTGTTGTGTGACTTTTTATGTGACCCAATCAGCTTGACAGCACATTTACGCGTATTTGCTATGAGCTACGTTGTTATGCTGTGTGTGTCCATAACACAATAAATATGCATTTCCGGCCATTGTTTCCGTCTCAGTATAGTATATCTTTTTTTATTTACACGTGAAGTTCCGGTGGACCAAATTGAGGAGAAAATTTCCAAGGTCATGGAACGTGTCAGTGCATGAAATTACAACATATAACTAATAACAGATAAAAATAAAATGTTTATGAACCCAAATAAATCAAGCCATAAGTTTAAGTAATCGCAATCAACAATATAACATAAGAATCAGTTTAATTTTTCAAGGAACTGCTCAACATAATAGAAGAAGTGACCCACGAGGAAACTATTCAGATTCGATTTGAAAGCGCGTGGGTTACTGCTAAGATACCCATACTAGTGAACAGGGGTCGACAAGAGGTTCGGGAACTTACATCACTTATTGGTCGAACCGCCAGTTTAGAATGGGAAGAGTTACCCCAAAATATAATACCAGAAGACATGAAAATAACCAAAGTAGATTAATTTTCGTGTCGAGCGATCACTCACTCAGATACCGTTCCAGTAATAAAAATGGCAGCATTAAGTCTTTGAACAAGGTCCTGAATGTGAGTTTTCCACGACAGCTATCTATATGAACACCTAGAAATTTGAACTGTTTAGTTTCACTAACCATGTGCTCATTCTGTAAAATTAAAACGTCGGGTTTTGTTGACTTGTGTGTCAGAAACAGTAAAAACTGAGTCTTACTGCGATTTAGCTTTAGTTTATTTTTTACAAGCCATGAACTTATGTCATGAACTGCACTATTTGAAACAGAGCCGATGTTGCACACAATATGCTTTACTACCAGGCTAGCGTCATCAGCAAATCGAAATATTTTAGTTACTCATAACAGTAGAGGGCGTACCATTTAAATAAATGAGCAGGAGTGAGCCTAACACTGATCTCGGGGGCACCCCCCCCCCCCCGCCCCGCCCTCATTTGACCATACCCCACTCACACCCGACATTACAGCCATCCTCAACACCATGAATAATGACATTTTGCTGTCTGTTGTTAAAATAAGAGGTGAGCCAATTGTGAGCTGCTCCCCTTATTCCATAATGTTCGTACTTCTGAAGCAATATTTTGTGATCAACACAATCAAATGCCTTAGTTAAATCAAAAAATGTGCCTAGCGTTCGAAACCTTTTGTTTAACTCATCCAGTACCTCACAGAGAAAAGAGAATATAACATTTTCAGTTGTCAAACGACTTCTAAAGCACTTACATACACAGCTTTAGCAAACACTGATGGCATAGAAACAGGTGTAAAACTGTCTACATTACCCCTTTCTCCCTATTTATTAGCCGCGCGGGATTAGCCGAGCGGTCTAAGGCGCCGCAGTCATGGACTGTGCGGCTGGTCCCGGCGGAAGTTCGAGTCCTCCCTCGGGCATGGGTGTGTGTGTGTTTGTCCTTAGGATGATTTAGGTTAAGTAGTGTGTAAGCTTAGGGACTGATGACCTTAGCAGTTAAGTCCCATAAGATTTCACACACATTTTTGAACCTATTTATTGCGCGTCTTTTGAGCCGTGCTGCGGCTCGCGTTGGTGGCGTGTGTAGGTTTCTGTCAGACCGTATCGTTTAGCTGGCATGAGTACACTGTTTGTCTTCTTCTCGTGTTCACTGGCGCCACTCGGTTTCGTAAGCGTTGCCCGTCCGCTAGTGGCAGCAGCGGTGCTTATCGATATGTAGTTCTGCTGCCCTGTCTTTGGGGCGACCTCGTGCTTCTTCCGTGTGTGGTGAGTGTGGAGTTTGGTTGGGGAACGCAGGAGCAGCGAGGTCCGCGCAGAGCGACAACACGCTGAGACCGCTGGCGGCGTGTATGGACTGCCGGATGGAAGGGCAGCGGTCACGAGGGTGCACGACCCCGTCGAAACCGGATCCTGCATGTTTAACTTGAGTGCATTGCAATTCTCGTAGAGAAACCTCCACCATTGTGAAATCTCGCGATTCTTCAGTGACTTGGGTTCGTATTGCTGCTCGTAGTCTCGCCGAGGCGAAAAGCAGCGAGTGGAGTACCTGGGCAAGGCGGATCTGATTAGCCTTCCTGTGCTTCTAATTACTATTTACTATTTTCAGCTTCTTACATTGTTAAGTTCAACCAGCGGTATTTGTCTATCCTGTGGCCGCTAATGCCCCAGTTACCTGCCCTGGGGGTTTGTGTATGTAACATTTCCTCGCCTTGACGCCGCTGTCTGGTGAGGCGTGTAAGTTTGACTGCTTCTTGATTGTAGGTTGGGGGCGTTTTTCTACCTCAGTGGTAATCATTCCTTCTTGTTCCGAACGCTCTAAGCACAGTATTATGCGGGCGGAGCCCAGACCGCCGGTTCCGGCTTTGGCGTAATTTTACAGCTTGCGTTTGTTTTGTAGGATGTCAGGTAGCCTCACCAAGATTATCATTAGTCGCTCGTTAGACTGCCACTAGACCGAGTTACCATCCTGTGATACGGCTGCCTTCCTCTTTACTCGCAAAAGTGTTTTTCCTGTGACCTACTCAGAGGTCGACTCCTGGAGCACCGTTCAAAAATGGTTCAAATGGCTCTGAGTACTATGGGACTCAACTGCTGAGGTCATTAGTCCCCTAGAACTTAGAACTAGTTAAACCTAACTAACCTAAGGACATCACAAACATCCACGCCCGAGGCAGGATTCGAACCTGCGACCGTAGCGGTCTTGCGGTTCCAGACTGCAGCGCCTTTAACCGCACGGCCACTTCGGCCGGCCTGGAGCACCGTCTGTCACTGGCCCTGGTGTTTTACTATATTATTGTACAGGGTGATTCAAAAAGAATACCACAACTTTAGGAATTTAAAACTCTGCAACGACAAAAGGCAGAGCTAAGCACTATCTGTCGGCGAATTAAGGGAGCTATAAAGTTTCATTTAGTTGTACATTTGTTCGCTTGAGACGCTGTTGACTAGGCGTCAGCGTCAGTTGATGCTAAGATGGCGACCGCTCAACAGAAAGCTTTTTGTGTTATTGAGTACGGCAGAAGTGAATCGACGACAGTTGTTCAGCGTGCATTTCGAACGAAGTATGGTGTTAAACCTCCTGATAGGTGGTGTATTAAACGTTGGTATAAACAGTTTACAGAGAATGGGTGTTTGTGCAAAGGGAAAAGTTCTGGACGGCCGAGAACGAGTGATGAAAATGTAGCACGCATCCAGCAAGCGTTTGTTCGCAGCCCAGGAAAATCGACTCGCAGAGCTAGCAGAGAGCTGCAGATTCCACAATCAACTGTATGGAGAGTCCTACGAAAAAGGTTAGTTATGAAACCTTATCGTCAACTACCCGAGGCGATGGATCGGCCGCCAGGCAGCCCGTGACAGAGCACTTCATCACTGACCTCCAAGAAGCCCTGATCTTACCCCCTGCGATTTTTTTTATGGGGTTATGTTAAGGATATGGTGTTTCGGCCACCTCTCCCAGCCACCATTGATGATTTGAAACGAGAAATAACAGCAGCTATCCAAACTGTTACGCCTGATATGCTACAGAGAGTGTGGAACGAGTTGGAGTATCGGGTTGATATTGCTCAAGTGTCTGGAGGGGGCCATATTGAACATCTCTGAACTTGTTTTTGAGTGAAAAAAAACCTTTTTAAATACTCTTTGTAATGATGTATAACAGAAGGTTATATTATGTTTCTTTCATTAAATACACATTTTTAAAGTTGTGGTATTCTTTTTGAATCACCCTGTATTATTAAGTTACCATCATTTTTCTCACCTATTTGGTGATCTGTTGTTTGTTTTCTTTAAATTAACTTTTGCTATGCCATCCGCTGTTTGACAGTATATTTGTTAAATTTTTTGTTTATAATTGCCATTTTGAAGTTAAAGGCCTTCAGCCGTGGTTGTGGTTACTTGCGACCACATTGGCTTGTTTTCCAAAATTATTTGCTATTTCTATTTTAAATATGTTTGTTTAATTTATTATAATTGCCATTCTGGCATTAAAGGCCTTCAGCCGTGGTTGTGGTTACTTGCCTTAAAATTCTGATTGCGACCACATTGGGTTGTTTTCAAAAGTTATTTGCTGTCTGTATTTTATGTATGTTTGCTAAATTTTTAATAATTGGCATTTTGGGCGTTAAAGGCCTTCAGCTGTGATTGTGGTTACTTGCTTTAAAATCTTGCAAGACTTAAGCCGGTCCCTTCTTCGGGTTGCCAACGGGCAGGTGTTGCCTCTGCATGGTTGGGTCCGAGGCAGTATCTCGGTTGGGGATTTCTCGTGGCCCTTGTATTTGGTCTTGGTTAAGGAGCTGCCGGTTGATTTGATTTTGGGATGTGATTTCATCGGTAAAACTGGTCTTGTCGTGGATTATTCCGGGTACACCTTTTTCTTTAAGTTCGCTTCTGATCAGAAATTTGGCTTCTGTGAGTGTACTAAACGTAGGGTTCATCGATGTGCGGGAATGCTGGCTGTTTATGCTAAGGTTAGTGAGTTTAATCTAACCCATATTTCTTCCCAGCAGGCCTCTGAACTAAGAGGTTTGTTGGAGAGGTTCCCAGAGCTTCTCTGTGATAGACCGGGTATTCCTAATGTTCTTTACTACCATATTCCTCTGTCTGACCACATTCCCGTCTAATTTTTTATAACTGCCATTCTGGCGTTAAAGGCCTTCGCCCGTGGTTGTGGTTACTTGCTTTAAAATTCTGATTGCGACCAGAATGGCTTGTTTTCCAACATTATTTGCTGTATGTTTGTTTAATATTTTATATTTGCCATTCTGGCGTTAAAGGCCTTTAGTCCTGATTGTGGTTATTTGCTTTAAAGTTCTGCTTGCGACCACATTGGCTCGTTTTCCAAAATTATAAGCTGTCTGTATTCTATGTATGTTTGTTTCATTTTTTATAATTGCCTTTCTGGCGAACAGGCCTTCAGCCGTGATTATGGTTACTTGCCTTAACCCATTCCTGCCTTCCTTAGTTACCAGGTCTCAGCTTGACTACTGAGTACTTTAATCGTTCAGGAAACTGACCATTCCTAAAGGAAATATTACAAATATGGCTAAGTACAGGACTAACATGTGGAGCTCAGTACCTTGATATTCTGATAGGCACTCCGTCATATCCGTGAGAGTGCTTTGTTTTCAGTCTGTATCACAGAGGAATATTTCAGACATCAATCTCGGAAAGGCATTTGCCAAGAGAGTTTGTAACACCATAGCTCTAATGCTGTAAGGATTTATGTTGCCTTTTGTTTTATTTAATGTTACATCGTTGAGCTTCTGTAAATATTGTTTGATTGAACGATAACACAAAATTGTATACTCCTTTCTTTGTAAAAACTTTGGCTGTTATGATTTGATTCTATGCAACGTAGTATATCTGTCATTTAAATTCTTTGTCCCATTTGGAGGGAACAAAACTTACTATATATAATTGTAATTTTTGTGTGTATAATTTTTGGTAGAAATGTCAATATATGCAAGTGTTCTGTTTTATTTAATGTATTTGGTTGCTGTTACGTAAATTGCTGACCTTCACTTAGGATTCTTAGTTATGCATATGAAAAAGGTGTAGTGGTTCCCCTCGGGAACGGAACTGTGTAGCGCGCGCAAATTGTGGTTGGCCTAGGTAGAAAAGGTGGAACAAGAGTCAGTCGGGGACGAGCTACCAGTCGGGGACGAGCTACCAAACTGTGCACTGCCATGTAAAAGTGGCATATTGTCCTGGTTCCGAGAGAGGCTTTTTCTGCTACTTTCCAATGCCTCGGATGGATGGATAAATAGCTGGAACTATTCTGGAATTTGTATCTATCATCGCCACCATGAAATGACAGAGTCCAGCAATTCTGTCTGCAATTCCACCTACCAACATGCAATCGCCACCTCATTGCGCAATCACTGTAATGGAGCACTATAGTAATGTACAGTGAAGGATCAGCTTAATGGATGTGTTAGTGTGCTCAAATATAAGGTAATTTATAACTGAATTTATGTACCTACCTTGATTTTTCTCCTTATCATAACACCTCTCAGGTTCCTCTCCGTTTACACTAAAGTGATTTCCGAGTGTCCTTACTGAAAGAACATTAAAGCCCAGTGTTTTGCTAAGTGATGCCTCTTGAACATAGTAAAAAGAAAGTTAAAGTTAATGTGGCAAGAGAGTGAGTTAAAGTTAATGACGCTTGCTGAAAATAATTTTCCTAGTAAAACTACTTATTAATGCGTTGTTGCCAACTTCAAATTAAAAGTTCTTAAGACTGAGACTTATAAAGTTTTGCTTAGTAAATGATCACATTACAGCCTGTTGTAAATCGCAGAAGGTGAGTCAGTATCTTACATATATGTTAATTTTGTCTCTCACTGTAGTAAAAGTGGAAAACTGCAGTTGTGAAACGTTATATATTCATGTTTGCTAAGTGTTTGTCTCTCTTGTGTATTAGAAGTGTATATGAATAGTATAACAGGATCCACAGTTTGTCTATTGTGTTAATGCTCGGTAACAAGTAACGGAAAGACCATTAATTATGAAAACCATAATTTCTTTATTCAAATGATAGTGAGAAGCAACCTGTTAGTGGATTCCAATTAACTTTCATTTTAAATAGTAAAGTATTTAAGTGAGAGAGACTTAACCTATATCCAATTAATGATTCTGCAGTGAATAGTAATAATAACGTTATAAAGACCATTCAGTTTGTGTAAGCCCTGAAAGTAATAGTGTGTTTCGGTATCTGTTATAATTTTGCAAATAGTTTGTGCTGCTCTAACTGTTAGTTTCAATCTTACCGTAAACATATGTATGTGTCAGAGTTCACTGCACTCGCGTGTGACAAAGTATAGGTTGTGTTTATCCATTAAAATTACTAATAACTATTTTCTTGAACGAGAATGTTAATCATTCTCTTGCCTTGTTAGGCTGGCGACCGTTTTCTTTATCCGTAATCAGTGCAGATAGGCAAAATTTTGTTTGTTACTGTTCAAATATTTACGTAATTCTTTCACTTCCGATAAGCCACCTCCGTTAGGTACAACACGGTCAACATAACAAAATTCCTCTCAGAGGGTAACACTGCTCTGTTGCTTTATAACATAATTGCTTTAACAATATAGTTTTATTTCACGACCTGCCTACAACTTTAAGGTTATGGTACAGCAGTAGCAGACAGGAGTGTTATAAGTTAAATGATTCTCTGTAGGAACCATATATTTATTTAATTCACCAGAAAGTCTCAGAAAATGATTATGAAATACTGTACACATATCAGATTTATCAGTATCAGAAATATTTTTGCTATTAACTGACTTTATATACCCACCAGATTAGGCGAGGGCACTAATGCGCTGCTTCCTGGAGTCGGGTAAGCGAGCCGGCCCTGGATCGAATCTGCTCAGAGGATTAACGATGAGGGCTGGTATGCCGGCCAGTCTGGATGTGGTTTTTAGGCGGTTTTCCACATCCCACTAGGTGAATACTGGACTGGTCCCCATGTCCCGCCTCAGTTATACGACTCGCAGACATGTAAAAACGTTCGCACTATTTCATGGTTTACACTAGATGCTGACAGCTAGGGTACACTAATTCCTTCACGGAGGGTACGGGTGGCGACAGGAAGGGCATCCGGCCACCCTCTACAACTAACATCGCCAAATCTATAGTAACAGGGCCGACCACGCCTTGCAGTGGGATAAAGGCCCAAGGAAATTATGATGAACTGACTTTATATCGTCGACCTTGTGCTGCTCACCAGACACTTGCATCACAACTGACCATAAGGTTTTAATTTTATCCTATGAATTAGCTATTCTATTTGCATACCACATACTTTTTGCCTTCCTAACATTTTTAAGCACCTTACAATAATGTTTGCAACGGGCTTCTGTAGCTTGATTGTGACTACTTCTAACATTTTGATATAATTCCCACTTTGTTCTAAGCGATATCCTTATCCCACTAGTCAGCCACCCAGGCTGCCTTTCACTGCTAATCAAAAATGGTTCAAATGGCTCTAATGACTATGGGACTTAACATCTGAGGTAATCACTCCCCTAGACTTAGAACTACCTAAACCTAACTAACCTAAGGACATCACACACATCCGTGGCCGAGGCAGGATTCGAACCTGCGACCGTAGCAGCACCGCGGTTCCGGACTGAAGCGCCTAGAACCGCTCGTCCACAACGGCCGTCCACTGCTAATCGGTTGTGTACACATTATCACCTGTTTCTGTTTGACCCAGAAGGTCTGCGACATCCTGTACATTTAGTACTTCGCTCCGTGTTTAGCAGTTTTAAACCTGCACTTCAGTAGAGTCACTGAAAATCATTGCTAGAAACGTGCGAGACGTCTGTAATGAATAAGAAGATTGTACCCAAATTCCAGGAGGGTACAAGCGACAAGTGCCCCCTCTTGCCTGCCCTCCCCCTCCCATCGTTGCTGGCGCCTGTGGGTGTAGGAGAGAGGCTGCCCCGCATGTACAGGTAGAGGAGTGTCCTCCCCGACATTCGACCGGCAGCGGCCTTGCCTCGCCTCGGCTTGCCTTCCCCCCGGCCAGCGACCGCAGCGATGAACGGCGCGTCCGCGTGCCGGCATTCGGCCGTCTCCGGTTACGAGCCATTGTTCTCCTCTGTTCCGTTCCGTTCTGTTCTGGCCGGCACGGGCCGAGCCGAGGGTGGGGCAGCAGCTAGCGGCCCGCTTCCTGGGCCCACACAGGCACCTGTGGCCGGCCGCGCTGGCTGGACGGGCTTCCACTGGGCTCTGCGTGGACGTGGCCCGTCTCTCTCAAACGCCTTCACTTCATTAAGAGCCCGTCAACGACCGAACGTGTTTGACAAAATTACTCTTATCACCACTACTGGCCATTAAAATTGCTACACCAAGAAGAAATGCACATGATAAACGGGTATTCATTGGACAATCATATTATACTACAACTGACAAGTGATTACATTTTCACGCAATTTGGGTGCATAGATCCTGAGAAATCAGCACCCAGAACAACCACCTCTGGCCGTAATAACGGCCTTCATACGCCTAGGCATTGAGTCAAACCGAGCTTAGATGGAGTGTACAGGTACAGCTGCCCATGCAGCTTCAACATGATATCACAGTTCATCAAGAGTAGTGACTGACGTATTGTGACGAGCCAGTTGCTCGGCCACAATTGATCAGACGTTTTCAAATGGTGAGAGATCTGGAGAATGTGCTGGCCAGGGCAGCAGTCGAACATTTTCTGTATCCAGAAAGGCCCGTACAGGACCTGCAACATGCTGTCGTGCATTATCCTGCTGAAATGTAAGGTTTCGCAGGGATCGAATGAAGGGTAGAGCCAGGGGCTTAACACATCCGAAATGTAACGTCCACTGTTCCAAGTGCCGTCAATGCGAACAAGAGGTGACCCTGATGTGTAACCAATGGCACCACATACCATCACGCCGGGTGATACACCAGTATGGCGATGACGAATACACGCTTCCAATTTGCGTTCACCGCGATGTCGCCAAACACAGATGCGACCATCATGATGCTGTAAACAGAACCTGGTTTCATCCGAAAAAAAGACGTTTTGCCATTCGTGCACCCAGGTTCGTCGTTGAGTACACCATCGCAGGCACTCCAGTCTGTGATGCAGCGTAGAGAGTAACCGCAGCCATGGTCTCCGAGCTGATAGCCCATGCTGCTGCAAACGTCGAACTGTTCGTGCAGATGGTTGTTGTCTTGCAAACGTCCACATCTGTTAACTCAGAGATCGAGACGTGGCTGCACGATCCGTTACAGCCATGCAGATAAGATGCCTGTCATCTCGACTGCTAGCGATACGAGGCCGTTGGGATCCAGCACGGCGTTCCGTATTACCCTCCTGAACCCACCGATTCCATCTTCTGCTAACAGTCATTGGATCTCGATCAACGCGAGCAGCAATGTCGCGATACGATAAACCGCAATCGTGATAGGCTACAATCTGACCTTTATCAAAGTCGGAAACGTGATGGTACGCGTTTCTCCTCCTTACACGAGGCATCACAACAACGTTTCACCAGGCAACGCCGGTCAACTGCTGTTTGTGTATGAGAAATCGGTTGGAAACATTCCCCATGTCAGCACGTTGCAGGTGTCGCCACCGGCGCCAACCTTGTGTGAATGCTCTGACAAGCTAATCATTTACATATCACAGCATCTTCTTCCTCTCTTTCTCGTCTGTAGCACGTCATCTTCGTGGTGTAGCGATTTTAATGGCCAGTAGTATAGCTACGGATCTGCCAAGCAAACCGGTACACGTTCAAACAACGTTTTTCATTCTTGAGGATATTTTTGTGGACTTCTACTTACGATGATTTTTGGTTGATTTCTCGCTTACATCGGAAAATGCCGTCTGCTAGCACACCGTTGTTTTTCTGCGTTAGTCACTGACATTTTGGTCTAATTTTTAGTTGTTCTGCAGCACTATGCATTTCTTGTGTTTTTCAGAACAGACTTTTATGCACAACACTGCACTCTGTTTCTTTTTGTGCTTCTAAGTAATTTTCGCAATTGCAACGACACAACAAAAATATCTAGAATTATGAAGCAACTACGGACACTATGGCCACAAAAATGAAGAACGTTTGTCAGTTTTAGCCGGCCGCTGTGGTCGAGCGGTTATAGGCGCTTCAGTTACGGTCACAGATTCGAATCCTGCCTCGGGCATGGATGTGTGTGATGTTCTTAGGTTAGTTAGGTTTAAGTAGTCCTTAGTCTAGGGGACTGATGAAAAAAATGGTTCAAATGGCTCTGAGCACTATGGGACTTAACTTGAGGTCATCAGTCCCCTAGAACTTAGAACTACTTAAACCTAACTAACCTAAGGGCATCACACACATCCATGCGCGAGGCAGGATTGGAACCTGCGACCGTAGCGGTCACGCGATTCCAGACTGTAGCGCCTAGAACCGCTCGGCCACTCCGGCCGGCAGGGGACTGATGACCTCAGATGTTAAGTCCCATAGTGCTTAGAACCATTTGAACCATTTTTGTCAGTTTAACCTCACTCTGAAGCAGACGCTGTTCGTCTTCGTAATGTACCATGACCTCCTCTCTGCGTAATTGTTGTGGTGTTGGATTCATTTAGTTATTTCGTATAAGTCAGCGCAGATTGCTACGTGCGGTATGAAATACGCGTGCAGGCGTCAGTTGCAACGTACAGCGATGATAATGTAACGTAGTGTTTTAAATTTCGAATATTGTTTTTGGGCCGCCGCGTATATTTTGAGGGAGAGTATATGCGTCTTAAATATAGTAGCGTGACTTAATCTCAATACGCAGGCAAAATGTTATTTGTTATTAATGAAAATGTTACGCTCTCTTTCAATGAATGACAGCGTAACGTAACCTACAACTAAACCAGAGATAATATAGAGCATGAAATGATTTCTTTTCCCAGCAAATTAATCTAATGTTACAAAGAAAGAAAGAATTGTACAAACACCTGCGTGTTTTTAACTTTATCTCTTTAAGAATAGAGTTAACTTTTAATCCTTTGAAATAACTGAAAATATTTTAAACCAGGGGTGAAGCCTCACCTAAGCCTTGCGGTGTTAAATCCCTGAATAAGTGTCGTAATCAAAAATATTAACTAACTTTAATATTGAAAACTGGCTGTAAAAATTTATAAAAGCACTTAGAATTATTTTCCTGCGAGTGAAGCTCGCGAACACTGAAATATTCTTTAGTACACGTAATGGCGGACTCAGTGCCACCGAAACAGTCGAAGCCAGATGGGTAATCGACAACAGTATTATTATTATCTTTAAATAAATTTCACGTCGAGGGAGAAGTATTTTTGAAAGGAAACATAAGATACTTTCAATTAACAATATACTGTAACCTTAAAACTAATACAGATAGCTAGTTATACATACATCGATTCATAGGAGAGAGAAAACAAACAGCGGCGAGCAACATGGCTCTTGTGTATATGTAGGGTGTCCCACAATAATGTATACACGCTTTGAAACTGAACATCTCTTTAATGAAAGGGGTTAGAAATACAATTTTAGTGGTGTTTGGTGCCTCATGGTCCGACTTAAAGTGGTAAATGTTCAGACTGGTGTCTGCCCATAGCAATACACCGCCGACAACGACTTACGACTGAGCGACATGCCAACCTTGTTGTTTCCAACGGAACAGCATCACAGGATTGCTCAATTTGCTCTCTAAGACCATCTAGTGTGTGTGGTCTCGCAGTGTAAACTGTGTTCTTGAGAATACTCCACTAAAGAAATCTGGAGGAGTTAAATCTGGAGATCAAACGGGATACTCACACTCCCTCTTCGTCCTATCCATCTGGCAGGAAATGTACGATTGAGAAATGCCCTCACATCCAGGTGAAAGTGAGGTGGCGCCCCATCCTGTTGAAAGTAATAATCTTCATTTCCAAACACAACGCTAAGACTAGGAGTTAACATTTCCAACATTTCCAAGTACGAGTCGCCCATGACAGTGTTATCAAATAAGTACGGCCTGATTAACCCTCTAGAAGACAGACCACACCAGACTGTTACTCCTGGTAGATTAAAATGCCTTTGCTAGGTAATGTATGGATTCTCCCTGGTCCAGTCCACGCAGATATGGCGGTTAATAGTTCCATCGAGTTTAAACGTCGCTTCATCTGACCAAAGAATTCGATCTTGGAAACGTTGCTCTTCTTCACGTCTGTTAATGAACCACTCACAAAATTCGCTTCACCTATCAGGATCATCCTCATTAAGAGCATCGAGAAGTCTTGGAATGTAAGGCTTAAAGTTCTGAGCCCGCAAAATTCTATGAGCACTGCTTCTGCAGATCCCAGTCTCACGAGACCATTGCCTCACAGATTTCTTCAGGGATCATGTGTATACGTTGATTACTTTATCAACACTCTCACTGTCTGTTGAACTTCTCCTTTATATCGTGCACCGTTCCTTCGACTTCAAACTTATCTCTGGTTCTTATAATTGTTGCTCTTGTCCACAGGCGCCAACTCCATGGAGCCTGAGGGGGCCCAAGCCCCTTACAATTCGTTTGGGGGGGGGGGGGGGAGGGCTCTCCCCTCCCCAATAATTTAAGAAAATTATTAGTTGCATTACGCTTTGTAAAATAACAAAATTATGTTGGAATTTTTTATTTTCCCTGTTTGACGATAGTTACCTTTTAAAATACATTCAGTAATGAGTTGAAACAAAAAATTATTAGGTAGTAAGCAGGTTAACTGAAAACGAGTGGTGTGAATCGTGATAGTGTTACGGTGGTGCTGCACCTTCGGGTAAAGTCGGGCGCAGGCGAGCCAGCGCTGCAGCCGCAGAGACATCAAAAGGACTGGAGCAGAAGCACCTGGAACCCTTGTAACACCCCACCCGTCACTTATCTGGTTTTGGTGTGTGTTCACTCCTTGTAATTGACTAACAGATCAACAGAGAGGGCAAAACTGCCGCAATGTCGGACAACGCAAAGAAAGTAATAAGTCCCTGTGACTCCTGATTGAACTGCAGTGGCAGTGTTGACATTAATTGGATCAGAATTGATCCCTTTAAATTAAAAAGGGGTGCACATTGATGTTATATTCAGCTATCGAACACCAGATGCAAATGTTGAACATAAAATTAATTAAGAAAGTGACTTGGGATTTCAACTACTTGATTGAAAACAGATACGTCGATTAGCACAGATTTATTTTAACTCACTACCTTCAATCATCACATTACATGACTCTCCTAACAGGCAGTGGTAATAAATTGCGTTTGCGTGAGTAAAGCGCGATAAATCAAAAGTAATTCCTATCGACTGACCCAGGCGTAATGCGAAGTGCGAGAAGAATTCTACAATACACAGCCCATGAAACCCTCGTGGAAACTTTGCTGACGTGATCCAACAAATTAATCAATGGCCAGAGCGAGCGCTATATGACCGAATTCAGCGGGGCAGAATGGTGTCGTTGTGTGGACGTCGGGTGACCTCGTGGTACTGCAAGGCTGCGCTCGTCTATTCACTTCTAGCTATCTTGCTCAGTACATAGCTGAACGAAAACTTTCCGTCTCCAAGCCCAGTCGTTCCGTTTCCTAAGTCCTAAACAGCAGAGATGCTCACTCTCTCTCAGGCAAGCTGAGTAAAGAACGCCACGTCCGCACTCTAGGCAAGCTGGGAACCGAAGACCCCCACGGAGACTTCTCACAGTCCGCTCTTCGCCGCGGTTTCCCCTCCAGCAAAATCACTTATGCCAATTGCAGCGCAAGTCGCATTAATTATGCGTTGCTTCCCAGTGCCAACCAATGCCTGCTCTGGGAAGTGAACAAATTCTCACAAAATTTCCCTTCCTCTCAACTTCTGCTATTTAGCTCCTCCCAGGCCACCCATCAAGGTTAGTGTCTGCACAAACACCAAGTTTTCCGGAATTCTGACTCCCAGGAGAGTACTTCAAATTCCTTGGTCCGACATTCCCATCAGAGACCAGTGTATTTAATTCTGTCGCTCTTCACCTGATTTACTTCAGATTCTGTGGACCGTGAATTCAGCGTGAAGTTGCTATAGTCACGAACATGCACATTTTGACCTCTGTTGACCGCTCCACCGTAGCTTTGCGCGGCTTTCTTGCATGTTTCACTGAAAGCGGGATGACGGACATTTATCAACAGGTGTACAAGTTCTCCGTCTGCTTCCCGGTACACCAGCATGGGGTCAACCACCCCCCCTCACTGTCACTCATCTTAAGGCAGCTGGAGGCCGCACCCTGTTACCGCTTTCTCAAGAGTTTGAGCCGCCTAAGCTGCCTATTGTCACTTCCCTTCGCTGCTCCCCAGCCGTGCGCCGTGGTCAACTCGAATACTTCCCTGGGGTAAACTAGCCTCCAGTAAATCTATGCGTTTCCACAAAGTTTTCATGTCATGTGAATTACTTGAAAACCATCACCCAACATTAATTATTCCAATACGTCCATACTATACCCTCTACAGGATGCATTGTGCCTTGTCAGTCATTTTTGTTCAGCCCTACTGTTTGCTCAATGTGAGTTAGGTGAATGACTTCATGTAAGGGGCATAGTTCTTGCCATCTTACACCCTCCGCCTCGCGCCGTCTTGACGCTTCGAGACATTACGACGACGCGGCTACATAAAGCCCACCCTGCTGTCGCAGTCATTCAGTGTGGATAGTGTCGTTCAGTGCATGCTGCAGACGTGTTTAGTGTTCCGACTTTAGTGTCTAGTGGATTATTTTATATGACTGTATTTTATTCATTTACTTTAATATCTTCGTGTATTGTGAATTAAATTTGCAATGGATACATTTGTAACCAAAAAGGCGCGTTTGGAATTTGATGATACTGCAAGTCAACCTCCAGCAATTACTGTGTCCTCAATTGCTACTTCGTCTTCAGGTGAGAACCGTTAACAGCTGAAACCTGGGCAATCCGGTAAGGCAAGATCATTTCAGAAGTCTTGGTTGATCAAATATAAATGGCTAGAATATGAAGCATCTACCGAAAAAGTTTTTTGCATAATCTGCAAGGAGGCCGATGTTAAAAGGCTATTACAGTTTTCTTCTAAAAAAGAAGATGCATTTATTTGCATAGGGTATTCTAACTGGAAAAAGGCTTTGGAAAAATTCCATCTACACGAATATACGTTTACACAGAAAGAAGGGGTTCTGAAACTAAATTCTATCACTAACTGAAGTGTGGCCTCCCAACTGAATGAACAATTAGATAGTGATATGAAGAAAGGCCGTTTAGCTCTTGAGACAATTTTTACTACCGCGCAATTTCTATGCCGACAAGGACTACCAATTAAAGGGCACGAAGATGTAAACTCAAATTTTTTTCAATTGTTGGAGCTCCGAAAGAATGACAAACCTGAGTTTAAAGATTGGTTAGGGCGTTCGGGGTATAAGTGGACGTTCCACGATATTCAAAACGAGATCAATGATCTGCTAGGAAAGCCTGTGTTGAGAAAGGTATTGGTTTCAATCAAGAAGACTGAACATTTTTCTATTACGGTTGACGAAAAAAGTGATTCTTCGATTCACGAACAAGTGTCATTTTGTATTCATAATGTCGGTGATTCCTTAATCATCAACGAAGACTTTATTGGCTTATATGAGACCCCCTGCACTGAATCACAAACTCTGTTTAGTATTTTAAAAGACGTTTTGGCTCGTCTTGATTTGTCAATAGATAACTTAAGAGGACAGTGCTATGATGGTGCCTCGTATATGAGAGGTAAGTTCAAAGGGCTAAAAAAAGTTAGTTTTGGATATACAACCAAAAGAACGTTATGTGCACTGAACTGCTCACAGTTTACCCTTGGCAGTTGTAGACAGTCTCCGCCATCTTACGTCTATGAGATATATTATGGCTTTAGCCAAGGACTTAATAAACACTGTAAGGGAATCCAACAAAAGGATGGGACTTTTCGGAAGCAATCGCTGTGAGAACGCCAACGACCAAGCTGGTCTACGACCCCTTTGCCCGACTCGATTGACTTAGCGAGCTTCTAGTATTGCATGGGGGCTTAATTAAAATAGAATGCAAATAATTTTAATTTTTTGCTTTAGTAGCTGTCTGTTCCGTTACGAAGTCTCGTAACGGTTGGCCCTGACTAGTATTATTACGCAATCTGACTGCATAGAACAACAACAAAGAATGAAATGGAAATTTTCATGAACACAATTAATTAATTAAGTCCCCAGCAACTATAAAACCTACGAAACCAAAGCACAAGTGTAACTGTTCTGTGTGTGGAAGTATGACTCAACGTACGCATCTGGCACGGTTCTTCTTCAACAACACAAGAAATTTTAAATATCATTTATACTGAATTAATTAAAGAAAATAGAAATACCATAATTACTCAAGAAAACCAGAATTACACTCTAATACAAGAACACAAGCCAGATGCTTTGTTGACTGAACCTGTAATGACGCATTATTCAGGACATTGAAATAATGAGAAAGAAAAGAAAAGTAGTTTGTTACCTTAATTTATATTGATGAAAAGCACTCTAGACATTACAATCTCTCCACACCGACTCGCTACTATCACATCTCAACAAGAACTTTTCAGTATCACATCTCAGCAAGCACTTCCTACTAGCTCATCTCAACAAACACTCCTCACTACGACATCTCAGCACTGACTACCACGAGTTCTCCCAAAGCACTGCCCACTACCAGTTCTTAATAATCACTGCTAGTGGAGGCGGCGGAACAATACTCTCTAGCGCGATCTCTGGCGCTGTGGCTCAGTGTAGCCACCTTTCATATGCCCTTTCTCCACGGGCTAGAATTTGATGGTATTTTTGCCAGCATTGGTGGTGAAAATACCACCAAATTCGTCAAAAAAATGCAGACAAAAACAAAAGATAATATTAATACGTAAATATCACATACTAGATAAAATTTTGGCTTTGCACTGACCTTTCAATAACCTAATATATAAAATACAGTAAGCAATACAAATTCTTTCATACATGTGACTTTACATAATAGTTTACACAAGTATTATGTGGTTAAACAGTTCAATCAATAGCGTCAGCAATGACGAATATGTGCAGGTAAGAGTCTCATAACTTTTCACAAACAGTAATACACAAAAAATCAGTTTATACAAATATTCACATAAACGTTTTCCATAGCCCAAGAAACAAGTAGTTGACAGTTCCAGCAGTAGCACCCAGCAATGGTCAACAGGTGCAAATACCAACAAGTAAGATTATTTCAATAGAAGCAGTCCATCAGTGGCACCCAGCAATGTCAAACAGGTGCAGACACCAACAAGTAACACCATTTCAGTATAAGCAGTTCCATTAGTGGCACCAGCAATGTTGAACAGGTGCAGATATCAACAGGTGACATCTTTTCAGTAGAAGCAATCCATCAGTGGCACCCAGCAATGTTGAGTAGGTGCAGACACCAACAAGTGACATCATTTCAGTAGAAGCAGTCCATCAGTGGCACCCAGCAATGATGAGCAGGTGCAGACATCAACAGGTGACATCTTTTCAGTAGAAGCAGTCCATCAGTGGCACCCAGCAATGTTAAATAGGTGCAGACACCAACAAGTAACACCATTTCAGTATAAGCAGTTCCATTAGTGACACCCAGCAATGTTGAGCAGGTGCAGACATCAACAGGTGACATCTTTTCAGTAGAAGCAGTCCATCAGTGGCACCCAGCAATGTTGAGCAGGTGCAGACATCAACAAGTAACACCATTTCAGTATAAGCAGTTCCATTAGTGGCACCAGCAATGTTGAGCAGGTGCACACAGCAACAGGTGACATCTTTTCAGTAGAAGCAGTCCATCAGTGGCACCCAGCAATGTTGAGCAGGTGCAGACATCAACAAGTAACACCATTTCGGTAGAAGCAGTCCATCAGTGGCACCCAGTAGACCAGGTGCTGACCGCAGTCCATAAAATTCACTATCACTAATCACACTGTTCATCAGCAGAAATTAAACATGTCCTAGTGGCACCAATCATGTAGAAAAAGTGCAAATAACAGTTCATAATATTCCCTATCACTAATCACACAGTTCATCAGCAGAAATTAAACATGTCCAGGTGGCATCCACCATGTTGAAAAGTGCAGCACCATCACTAATCAGACAGTTCAGGCATGAACAATAGTTTGAATACACATACAATGCTTTTACACTAAACATACAAATCATAACAAACACACAAATGATATCAGATAATTGTCCTATTAACTATTACAATACACAAATACCAGCAAACCTATAATATTTATGGGTGTCAGTGCAAGCCACAACAACAAGTAAAATAATATTTAGGAGATAGGTTGGGATCACTTCTCTGGGATTATAAAAGGAAAACACACAAAACACACTCACTCATCTTTCATCCACATTTAGTGCTACTGTGTAGTTGAATAGTGTTAACTGTGTAAATGCAATTCTGTCAAAATTTTATGTTCATCATGTGTATCAAGTAGTAGTGGCAGCAATGTATAACAGTCAATAATAGTTAGTCAACGTCATAGTCATCATGTCAAGACCAATGTTTGCCAAGCCAGATCAAAATGTACGGTTGCTGAACAACTGTCAGTGAGCCAAGATATGCAAATACTTCCTCTCTTCAAAAAAAGTATATACTGCTTAGTGATTTAACAAAGTGTGTGTGTAGACAATCTTCCTTCTACTTGAGTGTTCTAGTCTGCCATCTTTATCCTCCTTGTTCCATATAGACCAACAAAAAAAAAAATATGCTCCTCACTTACTTCACCTCTTATCCACCAAACTCCAATAATCATCAGCATTACATAATCTCAATACTTCAATAATACCTCATTTACCTTACCTCTTGTCCACGAAACTCCAATAATCATCAACTTCACATAATCTCAATACCTCAATAATACGTCGATACATATAAACCTCAGCACCAATATCATTTCACTTCCATAACAACTCTTTCCTCTAGTCAGTCTCCTCGAACAAGTACAGACAAAATCCTAGTGCAACTTCAATTCAGCATCCCATACAATCCGAAGACACAGTGTCCACACACAACCTCTGTGTAATCCATCTGACACAAATTTTCTACTCATTATAAATTATAAGATACATTTTGGTTCCTTGTCCATCATTAAATAAAAGAAATGCATACATGACCTCTAACAGACTTAGTTCGAATAACTCTCAGTAATTAAGTACGGTTACGAAGTGTTAATGATCGTGATATTTCAGTGTGTACACCACTTCAAAAATTATGGCAAACAGAAGCAAACATGTGGAGTATTTCTCGTGTCAAGTGTCACTTCCTATTTCAATTGCTCACGAAGAATGCAGTGTAATAACTGTCAATGGTCTAAACCTAGTGTTGGTATGTCATGTCGTTAGCTTCCTTCCTATTAGCATAAATTTATACAGCTTCCATAAAACCTCCAGCTCATGTGACTTCTAAGCAGTTTTTTGTACCAATGTCGTTCGTAGAATTATAGCAGTTCATTTTCTTATCTTAAAAATATCAGGCACTGAGCGTAAGCAATACATGCAATATCGCGACAATATACCAGTAGCGAACAGAATGTCAACAAGTGGATGCAGCACAATCCCTATAACGAGGCTCTGCCAAGCGAACAATCTACAATTAATACAATAGTGTAACCTAATCTTCATGTTTGTACACTGTACATCAGCATTGCTATATTCTAAATTGAAGAGTAGTTATGACAACAAAACAGAAATGTGTAAATATGCAATCCATACGCACAGCAGCAAACATATATCTTACGTAATAAACAAGTGATTAGCATCATATCAGCATAAGCAAATAAATGTTCATATGTAATCTTTAAAAAGTAAACATGAAGGCGCAAGCAGATAAATCACAAAGTGTAACCTACATACATAACCACTGTCAGCACAATTAATCAGGTGACAATTATAACTTAAATAAATAAACACAACAGGCACATAATAAAAAAATATGACATCAGTGAAAAAGCATAGCAGCCAAGCGATGCATAATATACGCAAGTAATAACACTGTTCATTAATAAAACATTGTCAAAATCAGTAAATGTACACAAGCACGTCGCTTCACAAGTAAATTCATAGAACATGAAATTTAGCACAAAGTATGAGTCACGTAATCGCAAGCAGCAAATTACGTCTAAAGTACGTACCTAAGTGGAAATATGTTACCTGAAAAATAAACTCAATTAATAGTTACCCTTTTTAGTTTATTACTTTTTTTTTCTTCGAAATTACATTCTTCCTGAAATTTTCTCCATAGCAAGTCGTCTTAACGTCGGACACGCACAGAATTTACCTAAAGGTCTTAAATATTTTACACAACCGTATCCTGAAAAATACTAAACGTTAATAACATAATTTATAAAGTCACCATAGCTTTATACAGAATTTAGTCGGAGAAATTAGACTGTGTATTTGTTTACGGCTGTCAGTGCATTCACACTGTGCGCTCGATCAGCTGTAGGCACGTGACGTATGAAGTAATTGTTTGCGGTCAACGACTGCCTTTTGCGGCGCGCAGACTTCACTGTTGCTTTGAGTATCTGCCGCCGCCGGAACACGGCGCGGTATCCTTGCATTCTCCACCTGTTTACATGTAGCTGTTAGTTTCTCTAAAGTATGTCATTCCACAAAAATTTTAACATTTGATATATGATGTATTCCCTTAGAGCGTCGTGATTTAAGAGTTTCTACTTCAATAGCGTTATCATGAATGATTTTGCGAACTCTATATGGACCGTTATAAAGCAGAAAAAATTTGCGACACAAGCCTTTTCCTTTATGAGACAAACGATGAGACTTAATTAAGACCTTTTGACCAACTGACAAAATTTTTAAACGACCAGGACGTTTAGCTGATTTCTCTCTTCTTGCAGCCGCAGAAGCAATATTTCGTAGAGCCAGGTTGACAACTTCAGAATGCCGCAGTTTCCGTGAAGGCGGAAAAGGAACTATTTCAGAAATGCAATTTGACGGTGCTTTATTTTTTAATATCAATAGAGGCGGTAAAGAAATTAGGGAGTTCATTCAGAATGTTTTGAAAAGTATGAAGATACTGATCCCAAGTTTTGTGATTCTGATGACAATAAAGACGGCACAATTTATTGATTTCCTTCATCCATCTTTCTGAAGCATTAGATTGAGGGTGAAAAAGTGAAATAAAAATTGGTTTAATCTTACAACGCCGTAGAGTACGAAGCCAAATTTTAGAGCGAAACTGTGATCCATTATCTGATATAACCTTATCAACATGACCCACTTCTTTAAGAAAATGTTTGATGAAAGCATTAGATACTGAATGAGCTGTTGCTTTGCGTAACGGTGTAAAACACACATATTTTGATGTCAATTCCACTGCTACAAAAATGTACGCAAAACCATTAGTAGATCGAACCACTGGACCGAACAAATCAACTGCAGCCATCTCCTTTAATTTCGCTGGAATGATAGGAAACAACGGTGCTCTGTGAGAAATTGTTGGCGGCTTAGCCTTTTGACATAATTTGCATTTGGAAAGAACAGATCGAATACGTTTTTCCATATTACTGAAGTAGCAATTTTCTCGTAATTTATGAAAGCATTTTCTGGGTCCAAAGTGCGCATAACTAAAATGTGTGTACCAAATCAATTTATTGACCCACTCATCAGGAATACAAACTAACCAAACAGAGTTGTCGACCGATTTTCGTTTGAAAAGAATATCATTGCGAACTAAATAATACTGTCTGATTGCTACGCTTTCCTTTCTCCTCCACTTCTCCTTAATGTCCTTCCAGATTGGATCCTCATTTTGCTCCTTAGCGATGTCCTGGAGCGAAGATGAAATAAAGTTCTCAAACGCAACACCTTGAATGTACATCAAACAATAATGGTTTTCTTTGCAGTCCTCTTCAGCACTTTGTTTCAAACCCATAGGTGCATGTGATAAAGCATCAGCATCAATATTTGAAGATCCCTGTATGTAAACAATACTAAAATCAAATTCCTGTAGATACAGCGCCCATCGTGACAATCTGCCATGAGTTAATTTTGTCGACATAAGAAATTCCAAAGCTCGATGATCAGTGTAAACCTTAGTATGTCTACCAAACAAAAATGTGCGAAATTTTGTGAAAGCCCAAACAACAGCCAAAGCTTCAAGTTCCGTAATCGAATAATTCCTTTCGGATTTAGAGAGAACACGACTTCCAAATGCAATAGTCTTCTGTACTACAACGCCGTTTTCTTCTATCTCTTGAAATAAATGTGCACCTAGGCCTTTGTATGATGAGTCCGTCGCCAAACAAAAATCTTTAGATAAATCCGGATGTGAAAGAAGTGGAGCAGCAACTAAAGCATCACGAAGTTGTTCAAATTCTGACTGAGCTTCCTCATCCCAACACCAATTAGAATTTTTTCCAGATAATTCACATAAACGAGGTGTGGCCAAATTGTCCAATCTAACAAAGCGTCTAAGAAAATTACAGACACCAAGGAAACTACGAACATCACGTTTTGTGGTAGGAACAGCATAATTACGAATAGCGTCTAGTTTCTCTGGATCAGGGAGAATACCTTCTGTAGAAATAAGGTGACCGAGAAATTTCACCTGAGAACGACCAAATTCAGATTTTTCCAAGTTCACTGTCATGCCAACTCGTGCAAAAATACGTAATAATGAATCCAAAATTTTGTTATGCTCACTCCAAGAACGTTTAGCAATAAGAATATCGTCAACATATGAAGTAATATTGTCACGAAGATAAACAGGTAAAATTTCATTTAAGCTACGAATGAATGCTGCTGAAGATACAGTAAGTCCAAACGGTAATTTCCGAAACTGGTAACAGTTACCAAAGGCTAAAAAGGCAGTATATTTTCTACAATCAGGGTGGAGTTCTATTTGCCAAAAACTTGCGCGCATATCAATCGTGGATAAAACTTTAATTCCATGGTAATGTTGAAGAAGTTCATCTAAATTTTGTGGACGGTCAATTTCAAGAATAATAATATTATTTATCTGTCTGGAATCCAGAACCAAACGAATTGACCCATCCTTTTTAAGAACAACGTGTAATGGGCTGGTATAAGGGCTGACTGCTGGCTCAATAATGCCCTGATCTAACATGTATTGAAGTTCATTCTTAACCTTGTCTCTGTAAGCCAAAGGAATAGCGTACGTTTTTCCTCGAAATGGTGTGTGTTCTTTTACTTTAAATAAATATTGTAAGCCTTGTATAGTTCCTGTGTGATGACTAAACACTGTAGCATGTGAAGTCAAAATATGGTGCAGCTCTTCTCTTGCAACGTCATCTGGCACTTCAGCTTTTTTAACCTTTCCATTAATTAATTCTTCGCTACTAATTATATCCTCCATCGCGTCTCTGTATCTATTGTCATTGTCATGAATAAACACACTGTCGTCATTATGAAAGGTGGCTACACTGAGCCACAGCGCCAGAGATCGCGCTAGAGAGTATTGTTCCGCCGCCTCCACTAGCAGTGATTATTGAGAACTGGTAGTGGGCAGTGCTTTGGGAGAACTCGTGGTAGTCAGTGCTGAGATGTCGTAGTGAGGAGTGTTTGTTGAGATGAGCTAGTAGGCAGTGCTTGCTGAGATGTGATACTGAAAAGTTCTTGTTGAGATGTGATAGTAGCGAGTCGGTGCGGAGAGATTGTAATGTCTAGAGTGCTTTCCATCAATATAAATTAAGGTAACAAACTACTTTTCTTTTCTTTCTCATTATTTCAATGTCCTGAATAATGCGTCATTACAGGTTCAGTCAACAAAGCATCTGGCTTGTGTTCTTGTATTAGAGTGTAATTCTGGTTTTCTTGAGTAATTATGGTATTTCTATTTTCTTTAATTAATTCAGTATAAATGATATTTAAAATTTCTTGTGTTGTTGAAGAAGAACCGTGCCAGATGCGTACGTTGAGTCATACTTCCACACACAGAACAGTTACACTTGTGCTTTGGTTTCGTAGGTTTTATAGTTGCTGGGGACTTGATTAATTAACTGTGTTAATGAAAATTTCCATTTCATTCTTTGTTGTTGTTCTATGCAGTCAGATTGCGTAATAATACTAGTCAGGGCCAACCGTTACGAGACTTCGTAACCGAACAGACAGCTACTAAAGCAAAAAATTAAAATTATTTGCATTCTATTTTAATTAAGCCCCCATGCACGTGGCGACCGCTGCTTCGGATCGTCCCTTGGAATTCTTCTGATTGTAAAAATAGTAGACAGTAGTATTGTTGTAGTAATTTGTAGTTTAGTAATTGTAGTCTATTTGCATGTGTAGATTTGGTAATTGTCATTCTTCTAATGGTATTTTATTTTGCAAAATTTAATTTTGTTATCTTGTATACGGGTTTGATAATTTTGTGCAGTTAGGAATATTTCAATTGTTCGTTAATCGTGTTTGAGGGAAACATTTCGTGTGAATGGTATTGTTGGAGATAAAGTGTCATTGTGTGTAATTTTCATATAGTGACGAGTTTTGTATATTTTGTAAATGTTTACGCGATCAATGAAAAGGGCAAAAATGATGAATTGTCAGAATAACGAAATTGTTGACATGGCGAACTCGCCAACAGAGGAAAACAGTATCATGAATAATGAAGTGGAAAACAATTTAATAAGTCGGGAAAATAGTCCTGAACCATTTCAAAATTTTTCTCAATCAGGAAATTCACAGAATACGAGATTAACGATAGAAGATTCTGAAATAGTATCGAACACAGATAGCTTTACAGCTATGACGAAGGAAACTGGTTTTGCGGGAAATGTTAGGGGCGAAAAGAATTTCGAACAAGTTAATATGGAGCAGTTGATGAGTGCAATATTAAATTTTCGATCTGAATTTAAAACACAGATGGGAACAATGGAAACACAGATGGGAACAATGGAAACACAGATGGGAACAATGGAAACACGGTTAGACTCACTGGGATCACAAATAGGAACAATTAAAACCGAGATGGGAACTTTGGGATCTGAATTAAAAACTGATATGGGAACAATGGAAACACAGTTTAGATCTGAATTAAAAACACAGATGGGGACAATGGAAACACGGTTAGGATCTGAATTAAAAACAGTGGCAACACGTTTAGAAACAGAGATGGAAACAATGGAAACACGGTTAGACTCACGAATAGGGACATGTTTCAAAAATATGAAAGATGAATTAAAGAAAGAAATCAGAGAAGAAGTACAACCAATTTTGAATTCTCACAATAATAGATTAATTGCAGTAGAGATTAGACAAAGGGAACAGGATAGAGAACAGGAAGAAAGAGATCGCGTGATAGTACAAAAATTTTCAGAGTTAAATTTACAACGTGTACACGATAAGGAAGAAATATTTGAGAAAATCGAGGAATCCGTACCAAATGACAGATTAAATAACCTAACACAACAGTATGAACAGTTAACTACTAAATGTGTCAATACTGAAACCCGAGTCGCGACAGTTACGGAAGACGTAAATAAACAGAAAGAAAAAATAGGTGACTTATCGGAAAGAGTTGAGGAAATTTCAGATAAATTGACAAATCTTAGTTTAAATGGGGACAGAGATTCAGACGATACAGCACCATTGCCATTTGCAGAAACCGAAGAGTACCAGAACATAAATAAGCATGTTGAAAATCAGGGAAAATTTAATGAACGCGTGAAAAGGGAATTTGAGGCATTAAAAAAGCAAGTCAAACAAATTGAAGGCGAAATCGTAGGAAAAGACGGCAAAAGAAATTTAGAATCACAGATACCAGAGGGGTTTGAAGAAAATAATTTGTTTCATTTACGGGATGCAACAAGAGAGCGCCAGGCGCGCGAACTTGACAATAATCGACATTGGGACTGGGACAGACGCGGTAGGTCTTTGTCGCCACGAGGCGAGAACTTCGACTATAAACACTTTTTGACTGTTCGGAAATTTAAGATCTTCCGCAATTCTAAGAATGACATACATCCATGTGCATGGTTAGATCAATTTATGTACGCACTCCCACCAAATTGGCCACTAAGTCACAAACTGGAATTTATGTGTGGATATTTAGAAAACGAACCGGCGACGCGGATGCGCGCACTCATTAGAGATTGTAATAATCTGAATGATTTTTATCATGCATTTCTATCGGCATATTGGTCCGAAAACACACAAGACAGAGTCAAACACAGTCTTATTATGCAGCGTAATTTCAAACAGTCTGAGTTCCGCACGCCAGCGGACTATTTTGAAGACATGATTCGAAAGAATCAGTTCCTGTCCAACCCTTATAGCCCGACTGAATTAATTCGCATTTGTTTAACTACGCTGCCACAATCCATAAGACAAATTGCTTTAGCTGGAAGATGTAAAGACGACATTGAGACTTTTAAGACTTTGTTACAAGAACTTGAGTATGAACACAACGACGGGACTTCTTGTAACTTTTTCAGTAACAGTAATTACGATAGATTTTCAGAGAAAAGGGATAGTGATCGGAAAGGGCGTTATATGGGTAATTTTGAGAATGACAGACGTAACAGACAGGACAATAGATACCAGCCTTATGACAATAACAGACGTTCTAACAGAGATTACACAGACAATTATAATAACGGTAATTCGTACCGGAATGATCAATCATACGGAAACAGTAATCGGTATCATCAAGACAGAAATTATTCATACAATAATAGAAATTCTTACTACAGAAATAACCAGGGTAGTAGATACAACAATAATTACAGAAGTGACAGTCGAAATTATACAAGAAGTAGTTATGCAGACAGACAGGAAAACAGAAATTTTAATAACAGACACAACCAAGAATTTGCATCTAACAGACAGGAAGGACCTAATTGGCATCCTCCGCGTGACAGAAATTCAGAGAGACAAGTGGAAATAGTAGAAATTGATCCGCGAAATGTCGGGAATAATCAAAGACGTGACGCAAACAATCGACAATGACTAGCAGCTTCGGCTTCTGGCAGCAATATAGACGGTTCAGAAAGTAATGACACTGCAACTTTACACTACGTACGCCTGGAAGATATGGGAGACATTTTGCTAGGCGAAAAGGAAAATAATGTAGACGCATTTTTACATCCTGTTATTGAAGTATGTGTGGGTAAGAATAAGTTCACTGCAGTTTTAGATTCTGGGAGCCCATTGAACGTCATTAGTGAATCAGTTTTTCGTATATGTGAAAGAACTATTGCCTGTCCTGTGTTACCTATTTCTAAAACTACAATTCAAGGAGCGATTTCTGGAAAAGGTGTGGAAGTTAAACAACAGACCAACCTAAATTTCATTTGTCAAGGATACGAATTTTCTGCTAATTTTATTATTGTTCCATTACTCAGTATACAGATTATATTAGGTATGGAGTTTCTTAAGACACATAAGGCAATTTTGAACTTTAAAGAAGGAAGTGTGAATTTGACTGTTGCCGGAATGCCGAGATGTTTGAAATTTTTCGAGTGTTTAGCAAGATCTGAATCAGATATAAAATGTTTAAGGTTTCTTACTTCTGATGTTTTCGTTGAGCATTATGACGACAGTGTGTTTATTCATGACAATGACAATAGATACAGAGACGCGATGGAGGATATAATTAGTAGCGAAGAATTAATTAATGAAAAGGTTAAAAAAGCTGAAGTGCCAGATGACGTTGCAAGAGAAGAGCTGCACCATATTTTGACTTCACATGCTACAGTGTTTAGTCATCACACAGGAACTATACAAGGCTTACAATATTTATTTAAAGTAAAAGAACACACACCATTTCGAGGAAAAACGTACGCTATTCCTTTGGCTTACAGAGACAAGGTTAAGAATGAACTTCAATACATGTTAGATCAGGGCATTATTGAGCCATCATCCTGGCAGGGTCGCCACGTGCATGGGGGCTTAATTAAAATAGAATGCAATTAATTTTAATTTTTTGCTTTAGTAGCTGTCTGTTCGTTTACGAAGTCTCGTAACGGTTGGCCCTGACTAGTATTATTACGCAATCTGACTGCATAGAACAACAACAAAGAATGAAATGGAAATTTTCATTAACACAATTAATTAATTAAGTCCCCAGCAACTATAAAACCTACGAAACCAAAGCACAAGTGTAACTGTTCTGTGTGTGGAAGTATGACTCAACGTACGCATCTGGCACGGTTCTTCTTCAACAACACAAGAAATTTTAAATATCATTTATACTGAATTAATTAAAGAAAATAGAAATACCATAATTACTCAAGAAAACCAGAATTACACTCTAATACAAGAACACAAGCCAGATGCTTTGTTGACTGAACCTGTAATGACGCATTATTCTGGACATTGAAATAATGAGAAAGAAAAGAAAAGTAGTTTGTTACCTTAATTTATATTGATGAAAAGCACTCTAGACATTACAATCTCTCCACACCGACTCGCTACTATCACATCTCAACAAGAACTTTTCAGTATCACATCTCAGCAAGCACTGCCTACTAGCTCATCTCAACAAACACTCCTCACTACGACATCTCAGCACTGACTACCACGAGTTCTCCCAAAGCACTGCCCACTACCAGTTCTCAATAATCACTGCTAGTGGAGGCGGCGGAACAATACTCTCTAGCGCGATCTCTGGCGCTGTGGCTCAGTGTAGCCACCTTTCAGTATCTTGAGAATATTGAAAACTGAAGAACTTCTAGATTTTTTTAAAACATTTTCTGCAGAGGACAAAACAGAGGTAGGTTACAAATGTGCAGGCTACCTTGAGTCAATGTTACAATTCAAGACCAATTTCTTTTTACGTCCTTATTGCCATGCAATGAACCCAGTAGAGGATGTAAATGAAAAAATTAAATGGCATCATCTAAGTGTTGCTGACCTGGAAAAAGTACATGAGGGCTTCATTTGTATATTGAATGGAATGTGTGATAGTTTTGAACACTTTTGGGAATTGTGTTTAAAAGAAAGACCTTCACAAGTTGATGATCCTTCGCTTCCTTGGAATCTAAGTATACCAAAGAAGTATGAAAACAACGAAGCCAGCTCACAGCACACTTTCAAAACCCCACATGAATACAACAAAGCTATTTACATTGAAGTTTGTGAAACGGTGTAATCTGGCATTAATGAGCGGTTAGCTTCAACTGGACTCACACAGGTCATTGCAGTTGAACAATAGTGTTTGCTTTTAGTAAACACAGGTGAAACAAATTTGGAAAAATCAACTGAGTTTTTCCTAAATGACCTACACATTGAGAGATTGTACTTTCACTGGAATATGTTAGGCGCAAATAAAAAGCAACTGGTCTTGAAAAAACATGCGTGATATAAGAAAGTACATTACACAAGAGCGTGTTATGTGAAGTAGTGAAGTGCAATAAGCTTCTCCAAGTAGTTCCAATCACGACAGCAACAGCAGAACGGTCATATTTAGCGCCCTTAGACGTCTGAAGTCATATCTCCGATCAGCAATGGGACAGAAGCGATTGAACAACTCGGCTGTTCTTCGTGCTCACCGAGATGTTTTGGTTGAATGGGATATCCGACCAGTCATCAACGACTTCATATTCAGTAATCCAGCACCTTTCTAAAGACAGTCTAGCCCTGATAATGGCATTTAGAGCAATATTAAAAATATTAATAATTCTCTATTTTATAAATAGAGAATTAAATACATACATAATGTTAAATTTTCGGTTTCGAAATATTAGTACTACTTTAGTACTGTGTTACTATACTACTATAATATTGTATTAGTTATTTTCAAATACTTAAATATTTTCAGGGTGCAAGACCCAATTAAAACCCGCTATTTACATACTTTTTGACTGAAAGTATTAGGCGTACTATATTAACTTTATTAACTGTATTAAAGCACTAACTTTGAGATATTGTTTTTATGTAATGAACCCCGAGCCTTATTCAGAATAAGTTTAAATTAGCTATTTCACTTATTAATCAAAGTGCTATTACTGTGCGACAGCAATATTTTATATTTTATGTTTTATTCTTTTAATGATAATTTAGGATTTATTTAAATACAATTTCAGACTTTTCAGAACTATATATTCACTGCTCTGTAATAGTCTGTAAGCATGATTATTACTGTAAATTAAATTAGCTTTTTACGAAAATACCGTGCGTGTTTATGTTTTGTTTCTTTTTTCAAAGCCAAAAAATGTGTCAGGCTTGTCGAGTTTCCTGGAGCGTCGAGTTCTCCAGAGTCCGGTTTTCGGGGTTCTAATGTTGATCATATGACTCTAAAATTCTTAAAAAACATTAACACTCACTATTTTTCATCTAAAATTTAGAAAATTTCCCGAGGCAAGACTTCCAGTATCGCCCCCCCCTCCCCCCCAATATTTTTTATAAGTCGGCGCCCCTGCTTTTGTCGGTGGTGTTGTTCCAAATTCAACTCTCCAATGTCGGCGTACCGCACTCACATTCTCTGTTTTCTCTTTAGTACCCATTTCCGTTGTTCAAACGATAACGTTTGCTGACAATCCTGAAACTAAAGAAAACATTGTTATGTTTTTCACCGCCTTCTAAATTATTACCCATAAAAATTGTGTTTAATTAAAGAGATATTCTGTTTCTAAGAGTGTATAGATTATTTTGGGACATCCTGTATATACTTGAAGTTCCATGCTTTCATGGAACTTATTGAAATGTCGTATTCTGTATCTTTGCGAGTAATGGAAAATATTTACAATATTTGTCACAAAATATTATCAGATTCGACAAAATGACTCATAATATTACAAGCATTACATTTTTGTTTTGCATTAAATTCATAGCAGTTGAATAAATCTCGTCATACATTAGATAGGTTTCCAGGTGACGCCACAGCAAGTACTTTGACAGTCGAGAGACCGGTCTCAAATGCAGACAAACCAGTTCTGGCATTGTGTTTGGCACTGTGTTTAAACAACAACAAGAAGAAGAGAACAATACTATGGTCCAGGGAATGGTAAAATGAGAGATTTGCCCATGAATATCTGCAAAGGAAGTATTACCCTCAGAATCCGATGGTTACATCAACTTTCTTCGAATCGATAACGAATGTTTTTTAAAACTTGTTAAGGCCCTCCTAAAGGAGTAAACCTTTCTGTTGGGTTCGCTCGTATCCAGCCACGGATGTGTCAAACAAGCCCGTACACGTACCAAGAAAGCTGGTCAATTTAAGCTTACTTTTGAAGCACAGGCTTTTCGTGTGTGCTGCATTTTGGCGGTAAAGGGAACGGCTGCAAATGCATTTTCTGTAGCTTGGACAGCTGCATCAAACCACTCTTCGAACTGAAAGCAACAGAAAAAACAGCACTGACTCTGGCACTGTGTTTAAAGAAGAAGAAAATAAGGCGATGGTCGAGGGAATAGTTTAGAACGAGAGAGATATATACAAGTGAAAACCTATTAATTGAAGTGTTACATCCAAAACCTGATGATTACATCAACTTTCTGCAGATGAACAGTGAAACGTTCAATAACTTGTTTATAGTTACTTCGCCCTAACATTGCAAAAGAAGACACAAGTATGCGAAAAATTATTCTCTTCTGCTTACTCCTCTAATGACTTAAAATACTACAATGTAGGAACATATATCCCATGGTCTGTGGAAGAACCGGATATTTCTTTATTTCATTCCACTTCCGCTTGTATCTGACTGTATGGGTAAAATATTGATTTTGTTCAGAATATCCTCATGCGTAATGTATGACTGGGAAAGGTGCTATACCTCTACCATTTTGGTAATTGTCAGCGCTATTTTGGCTTTATACTTGACCGCAGTTTCCATGGTTGTGGAAACTCGTGATACAAGGAGACAAATTGTAATGAAACCATTTTTCGCCAAATATATGCAGCGAAACACCGTCACAAATAACGTCCGCCATCTTGTCAAACTTTCTACCAATCAAAATTTCTGGCAAACACGTGAAATACGATCTATGTTTGACAGCGGACTTTCTAAATAACTACGCACCCTCAGACTCAGAGTTGCAATATTAAAAGTTTTCGCTGGTTTCGTTGTCTAGGGGCTGGGATACGTAGTTGCCGCAATACAAGCCAAATACTGCTGCGTCTACAGTATACAATAAGAATACGCTCATGAATCGAATGGTCGAAGGTTTCTATCACTCGGCAATTGCGAATTGTGAATGTAACATAGTAATTTATAATTGAAAGATTGTAATTAAATAAAATCTGCAGGTACTATCTTAACGACTTTAAATTATGTGTACGATAGTAGAAGTACTTTTGAGAATGCGATATATTTCTGCAAAACACTTATTGGTGTCGATAGTACATCAATTAAATAAAATATATGTTGAATAACAGGGAAGCAACAGATTCCTACTGCACGTAATTAGTTATGAACAACAACATAGCTCGCGAGATATTCAGCTCTAAACGCGCACTACGTCCTGACTGCAGAAGCCACGGAAATCACACAAGAGTATAGGTCGGCACTCCTAAATATTTCTGTCCGCGACCACGCGCAAACTGCTCCACTGTTCAAGTCTTTCCGCCGACGGTGCGTCCGCCGCCGGCCGGAGTAGCCGAGCGGTTCTAGGCGCTACAGTCTGGAACCGCGCGACCGCTACGATCGCAGATTCGAATCCTGCCTCGGGCATGGATGTGTGTGGTGTCCTTAGGTTAGTTAGGTTTAAGTAGTTCTAAGTTCTAGGTGACTGATGACCACAGAAGTTAAGTCCCCGTGTCCTGTGCGACTCTCTCTCGCGCCGGAGTGTCCCGGACTCCAGAACTCCCGCACTGCTCGTAACTACCTCGTCTCCTCCCCGGAGACGATCGCTATGATTGGCTAGAGCGCTCCCACCCTGTCTTCAAGCCAACGCCCACTCACAAACATATTGAAACACATACGAAGTACTGGGTTTACATTTAAATAACTTGAAATTAAATAAATATACCTACGGCTGGACCATAAATACGCTCTAACACACATTATTAGATACATAAACAAATTAAATAAACTAATATCAAAGGAATAGCAACAAAAGGTAGGCCAGTAGCCTAATGTCTCTGTGCTTTCTAAAACACAGTAAATATATAACCAATTTCTTCATGAATAGTATATATCGGATATAAACAAAGACGCAGATGAATAAGTATATTTATAACCATGCTGCTAACTCTGGAGTACTTACGGACTGACGCTATCGGTAGTAATCGGCCACTTTGACCTCCTATAAGTCATGTACTATTCAAGTTACATGCCTGTAATTTAAACCAATTTTCTAAAGACACGTCGATCGACGAAATCGGATGAAGCGTTTACATTTTGGAAATTCGTTGCTGGGTGTTACTTGTCTCATTTACAGTCAGATACTAAACTTTAAACTAATAAAGATATTGAAAATCTGATTACACCATCAGAATCATCGTGCAAATAACGGTAATGTACAGGTTTCTTTTTGAGGTATCATGATTCCTCTGGCTACTAATAATTTCTATATGAACTGTGAAATGTCTGCCATTAAGAAAAATCTCCTTCATCGACACAAAGCACCGTCCTCGTCAGAGTGTCAAGGTGGAATTCCCAGCCTCGCGGCTGTATCCCTCTTGCTTCGGCCAGCGTCTGGTACCACGTGGTCGGCCTGCCGAGCGGCCCGTGCGGCCACTGCTTCCTCCGAACAGAATATTTTCAGGGCGCGACGACTCACCCGTTACCTCACACGACAAACACATCAAACAGCACCATACATGGCCAACTATTTGCCGAACGTAGTTAAGTTTGACAAAATGTTTGATCGTTTACGGGGGCCTTTTAATCTTCTGACTAGTCTCGTGTGGTTTGTCATGGCTGCAATGTCCAGTACCAACCGCTTCATCCAAGCCTCTACATCCACATGTTTACTATGCAAACGGTCTTAAGGTAAGTAACTTCTGCTATCGTTTTTTCGTGTAACTCTGGAGTACTTACTGTCTGACGCTATCGATAGTAATCGGTCACTTTGACCTCCTATAAGTCATGTACTATTCAAGTTACATGCGTGTAATTTAAACCAATTTAGGTTTACACTAATAGCTTTCTAAAGACACGTCGATCGACGAAATCGGATGAAGCAAGTAACTTCTGCAAGTGAAACTTCCTGGCAAATTAAAACTGTGTGCCAGACTGAGATTCGAACTTGGGACCTTTGCCTTTCGCGGGCAAGTCCTCTACCATCTGAACTACCCAAGCACGACTCACGCCCCGTCCTCACAGCTTTAATTCTGCCAGTACCTCATCTCATTCTGCCAACTTCTGCAAGTACTCTCTGCACGCACTCGCTGATGTGTTAACAGTAGAACAAAAACTTGTAGTTTCCTCTGCAAGTTGCTCGGGCAAGATAATTTCATAAACTTGCCGCAAGTAAACTGAAATTTGTCCATGTTGCAAGACACCACTGGGGTCAGCTGTACTCTAACAAATATGTCTCTGAAATGCACCTCTCGAAATGCAAATCACCCCACTACAGTCCAGATACATGGAAATGACATGTGCACGAGGAAACGAAAGAAACTACCTGCTAGTCCCTGACATGTGAACCGTATCTGTGTGCCCTGGTAAACATTAATCACACGATGACCGTTACTGGTGATTATTGAGTTCCCGAATGAGACAAAGATTCTGAACCCTTATAAATGTGTTGATCAGAGACCATGAATAACATGGAAGAATAAACAAGTAAACAAATATGTTACTTCGAGAAAATGGGTGCGGACACTAAAATTCAAAATACAATTGCAGTAACTCATAGGAAAAGAAACGAATGAAGTTGCTGTAGAAGGATAACGATGGATTTGGTAAGGAATGTGATGATCTGTCCTAAATGACTTTAAACACGGTACCGAATTAATTGTGACGATTGCATCGGTAGGTTAGTGAGAGAGATAAAAAGAATGAGATCCGCAAATGGGAAAGTCATGGCCAAGATGTCACCCTGAAGTGAATGATTAACTATTATGCAAAAACATATCTATCACCTCGCAACGGCCAACACTCGCCTCATTACTGCGACATTTTCACAAAACAGGTCAGGCGAGATTGCAAGTGCTGTTGAAGTCTTGGAGCGCTGCCTCGTATCTGCTCTACTGCGTCGAATTGGCTGATGTGTTTCTAACCAGATTGTGCATTTGAATCGCAAGACGCAGGGCTGTCGATAAAATATCGATGAATCGATATATCAATCTTTTTCCCAAAAAAATGTTGGTACACAGGGTGTCCCAGCTATCTTGTCCACCCAAAATATCTCTGGAACAATAACAGCTATTGGAAAACGACTTTCACCGGTATCAATGTAGGGCTGGGGCCCATGAATATACATATTTGGAAACATTCTAAAACGAAAGCATATGTGTTTTTTAACACAAACTTATGTTTTTTTAAATGGACCTCCTATATTTTTTCTTCAGCAATCCATAGCATGACAAAGCACATACACAATGGCGTTGATTGCATCGCAATATTCCCATTACATCCCGAGATATTAAGACGCGAAGTTGACGCTTGAAACACCCGACATGCGCTGCTAGCGCACGTCCTGAGGCTCAGGCGTGAACCCCATGTGGCCCGTAATCGCGATGTGATTGAAATGCGTAATCACACTTCCATACTTATCAAGAGGTCCGAAACGAATAATACGGTCTGCTGCCATCCTGCATTAACGTCGTACATTCCAGCAGGTATTTATCCCATAGGCTAGGGGTGGTGCGGTTCTGTAACATATCTGTGTACCGCAACGTTAGTCACAAAGTTAACTTCGCATATCGTTAATCCGTTACTAAAAAGGCAATGCCGTTCAACGTTAAAATTTTACTTTACTGTAGATCTAGCGCAAGTGACAGTTAATCATTCACTCGTAATAGTAAAATTCATGTTGATGGTTTTAGTGAAACGAGTAAGTGGACTAAAAGTTTTACCGTTGTTTAGGTAAAAATGTTTTGATTCAGGAAGTTCAGGTAGGACATAGAAGACGAATGTAAACATGTTTAACCAATTCGTTTTATTATCACATAATTATCAATGTTATGTATATCTAATGCGTTAAATGACAAATTGTTGCAAACAAATGTTTCTTAACATCACTGAGTAAAATGGCCCTTTGTAGAAACTTCCACTGTGATACCAGCACTACATACTAAACATAGCGTTCACATCTCATGCTCAAAGTGATGCCCATTGGCTTGCATACATAGGGTCACTCTGCGGATGAAGGATGCCCTACTTCGTGCTACTGTTTCCTCTTTGATGGCTGTACAAGCATCAATAATGCTATGCTTCATGTCTTCCGGTGTTGTTGGTTCATGTTGGTAAACAGCATCCTTAACTGCTCCCCAAAGAAAATAAACCAGCGGTGTAAGGTCCGGAGATCGGGCAGGCCACGTAACTGGGCCACCTCGTCCAATCCACCTACCAGAAATCGTCGTGCTTGTAAGGCGTTATGTGCAGGGCATCCGTCATGCTGATACCACATGACCATTCTCCAGTTCAGAGGTACGGTTGCGAGGTGCCGGGGCTAGCAGTGTATTTAACACTAAATTCTTCTCGAATCTTCATATGGAAATGATGCTCTAAGCCCCCCCTTTTCTAACTCCTACTTTTTCTGTTGCACATGGATTAAGATGAAACGCGAACTGACTGTAATCGACCCTGCAAGTGGAGTAGAAAAGAGTTTGGCACCTGCAATAATTTAATTTGATAGACATTAATTAAACAAAGGAAAGTTTCAGTAACATAGTGAGAAATGAAAGGGTTGCTCTACCGTTTAACAGAATGAAAGTTCTGTCCAAAATAACAATTTGATTTATTATGACTAAAGTCAAAATCATAAACAAAACATATGAAACATTTACAATACATCAAATTGGGTACTCAAATAAATGCTGTGAAGGTGAAGTTGTCCATAAACTAGATTCTGACATTTATGACGAAGTGGTATCTGGAGCCAATTCCTTGCAACTCAAATCTTAAGAGAAACACCCAGCCAACTGAACATTAATTGCTGCTACGGTAGTGATAACTCAGACAATGAACACCCAACGCAGAACAAAGTTAGAAAATGCGAACAGGCGCGCTCTGCTGAGCTCTGATTATCACAGTGCAAATTCCCTAGTCTGCCGGCGCTGCGGACATACATTACCAAGCTGTCTTCTTAACTGCAAGGACACGATCTGGCGTACCGGAAGCGATGACTGGTTGCTCCGACATCCCGTCGTGGTGATGATAATGTCGCGAGTATAGCCCGAAACAAATTGTCCTGGTCTGGTTGTTCCTGACTAAAGACTTCCTATCAATACAAATGCGCCTCTGAGGGAGACGAAGAAGGCTCGCCACACAATCACTGACGGTACAGTGATTGATTTTAACAAGCGAATCACACAGTAACTCTGATACAGTCAACTTTAGCCAAAACTGCCTAAGACAGACAACATAGGCCGCTTGTACGCAGAACGCTCAATTGCCAACTGTACTTGGAAAGTTACGTTGAAGTCGAAACTTCAGCAACTTCGTTAAACAGTTACAATCAAATAAAAGTATATTAGACAGCCAATGGAAGGCAGGCTGTCCAGAGCAGCGAGAGCTCAGTCTTGTAAACTACTCCGACCGAAAAGCGAGAAACGACTACCACAAGAGCACCCATACAAATCGAACACAGAACATTCCCGCCCCCACAACAGTGGCCGTGGTTAAACGTTCCAATCAGCAACTCGAAAAGCGGCGGAAAATTCCACTCTATTGCCGAAGCACTACCATTCCACCAATGGAGATTCTTGGCGCCAATTTCTGCGCCGATTTTGCTACGTCCCGGAGCTATGCCTTGAGCAAGTCAATCACATTTACGATTTTGCAGAAAACGCGGGAATTTGCCCCCCAAGACTGCCTGGGGACACAAGTCATTCCCACGCCTCGCTGGTAGCCCGCCAGAAAGTGTTCAAAATGGCTCAAAGAACACATATTGATGACGTTATGAGGGGTAGAATACTAGGGCGACTGGAGGCTGGTCAAACACAGCAGATCGAAGCATGGGCCCTCCGTGTGCCGCGGGCACTGATGGTGAGATATCGCTCTTCTTGTGGTGTTGTACACTGTGAACGCCCCGTACTGTAGCGCATGGACATACTTCATGTCTGCTGGAATCGTTGCCGTAATCTTGAGATCACACTTTGCGGCACACGGAGGGCCCGTGCTTCGATCTGCTGTGTTTGACCAGCCTCCAGTCGCCATAGTATTCTACCCTTCATAATGTCATCAATATGTGTTCTTTGAGCCATTTTAAACACACACTCACCATTAGCACGTCTGGAAACGTCTGCACACTTACTCGCTGCACTGTACTCCGACATGCACCAACACACCTCTGCGTATGTGGACCAAAAAAAATGGCTCTGCGCACTATGGGACTTAACATCTGAGGTCATCAGTCCCCTAGAACTTAGAACTACTTAAACCTAACTAACCTAAGGACATCACACACATCCATGCCCGAGGCAGGATTCGAACGTGCGACCGTAGCAGTCGCGCGGGTATGTGGACTGCTGCCAGCGCCACCATGTGACGACCGCAGGTCAAATGCACCGCATGGTCATACCCCGAGGTGATTTAAACCCGCAAACTGCCCACCAGAGCGTTTTTTCACCATGCATCAGCATTATCCTTAATTTATGACTATGAGAGTAGATTCTAACAGTGCGGCTCGTTAAGATGCATTTAGAAGTGTTGTGTTTAGCTGTGTTTCGTGATGTTAAAAGAATTTTTTATCAAAAAGTAACGTTGGAGCAATATTTCCGTTTGTGTTTGTAGACTTTTTCGCAAAAATAATCCCAAGAATTAACGGCGGTGAAAACACGGAAATATTCACGAGGCATATGAATACCGTAATGTACCAGATGCGCTCAGCTCTAGAATACCAAATAACTCACTCTACAAAGATTCCCGTTCATACAAAATATTAGTTGTGTATTACGAAACCATTTTCTCAGAAAACAACACATTTCCTCAAACACAACAATGGAATCGCTGTAACACTAAAGTTTCTCAGTATTTATGGTCCAAAGGTTTTAAGTATGTAATGACAGAAAAAGTCAGTCAAGACCCTCTGGAACGTCATTTTGAAATTTTGAGGTCTGTAAGTTGTGACAACCATCCATCAACTGCAGAATTTCTGCAAGTACATGTGTTACAGTGCGTGTATGTCTGTGTTAAGATGGCTATTTCTGCGTCAGGGAAAAGTGAACCGAATTCAGATGCATTTATGTGCTAAAGCGATGGAGGTACGAAAAACATGGATTAACTTACCTGCTAAGGACCATATTAAGGAAAAAATAGTGATAGCGGACTGGGTGAATGATCTTCCTATTCCGTATATAGAGGGCATTCCAAAACAATGTTTAATTTATCACATAGCAGCAAACATCGTCAGCCGACCGGTGTGGCCGAGAGGTTCTAGGCGCCACAGTCTGGAACCGCGCGACGGCTACGGTCGCAGGTTCGAATCCTGCCTCGGGAATGGATGTGTGTGATGTCCTTGGGTTAGTTAAGTTTAAGTAGTTCTAAGTTCTAGGGGACTGATGACCTCCAAACTTAAGTCCGATAGTGCTCAGAGCCATCTGAACCATACATCGTCAAAAAGTTTAATAAACATAGGAGCTGTGTGAAGTGTGCTCAAACCCTTCTGAATGAAAAGCCATCTGACCCGCAAGATACTACCTACACCGCCATAAAGGACTTCGGCTCAATAAAGGGCCTTTCTTATTTGACTTACCCGTACGGAAAGCGTTTTCAACATTTTTTCACAGGCTGAAGTAGTTCTTGTAAAAAAAAAAAAAAACTGTCTTCCACCTCAAATCTATGGAGCGATATATTTTATGAGTGTTTAGACAGACTGACGAAATTGTTTTAGGAACATGTGATTTGGGATGTTGACTCTGCCGGTAAATTAATTTCCCATTTTATGAATGCCGCTTTTTCTTTCACACGAAAGAAATCAGCAAAGAGATTTTGTCGCCGAAGACTTCGAAGTCATCATGCAAGCTTTCCAAAGTTTCCGACAGCTAACAGCTACAAATTATATGGGAGAGTTAATATTAACCTTATTTCTTATGTTTTAGTTTGTAATATTTATTGGTATGTGCCTCTATATATGACTTTCGCATGTTAAGCTGTATTTCGATCTTCGTCTGTATATTTTATTTGTTTATTGTTATGTTTCATAATTGCCTTAAAGGACGTCAGCGTTTTACATTTCATTGCTGGTGTGGTTAACTTGAATTGCCTTAATCTTGTCATATGCAGCGTTTCGAAATTCTGCAACGTTCCTCGCCCAGCTCTAAGCGATGGTAGAGCCACCCTGCGGCAGGCTGTGGGAACTTGCCTCAGAAGGAAGCACGATGCTATCAGAACGTGTCGTTACTGCAGTTGTCGCGGTTAAATCCCTGGCCGCCGCCGGCGCGAAGTGAATGCAAGGCAGGCCGCGGTTCTTAGCGGGTCGTTACCCGCGGACAGCAAATGAGCGGCCATTGTTGCGTTAAGCCCCGCGGCACGCGCGACTCAGCGGGGCTTCCCGGCGTCCGCTGGCCGACCGGCAGACCCAGCGGGGGTTCCCCGTCCCACTGTCGTGCGGAAAGGCTGCCAGAGCAGACGTCCCTGTACCGACACGAAAACAGCTTAAGGCGGCTGCACCAGGAATGCAGCGTTCCGCATTAAATGCCAAGCTGTGGCACCAGAGGACTCTGAAGGCGTCGTAGACAATAACACAGCGAGTGCTTGGAAGTTTTCTGAAATATTTGCGGATATAGTGAGCCATAGTACAACTGACAGTTGTATGAAACTTGTAGGCTAACCTTACAATGTTTTTAACGAATCTGCGGCTTACTACTCAGTAACAGACATGATCAAGCGAAATTTATGACTGGATTGAGGAATTTTTGGATGGGAGTACGCTGCATGCTGTCTTGGATGGAGAGTCATCGTCAAAGATAGAAGTAACTTCGGGTACGCCTCAGGGAAGTGTGTTGGGACCGTTGCTTTTCAAGTTTTTGTATGTCAATCCTTTTGACAGGACGTCTGGGGGAAGACGGCCGTTTGCTGTCGTGAGAGAACGAAACGCCTACAGCCGTCCTTATGATTTTATTTATTTTGAAGCTACCAGTTTGGCGCTTCAGTGCGCCATCTCCAGACCTGTTTGCATAAAACAGTAACGATAGCATTATCACCTTATCAATCACGCAACATGAAGACAGATTAAAAACGGAATGAGAATCAAGGACAAGACTCTGCAAGTGAGTTTTCAGATACATCCATTGTTAAATACCTAAAGTATACCATAACGAATTTCCACTCTATACATTGTACAATTATATTATTTATTAACAACTTAAATAACTATCCATTATTTTTGACCAGTCGGACCTACATTATGTGCACAACCTTGAAATAATCTACTGAAAAACAAAATACGAGGGTCGTTCAATAACTAATGCCCCAATTTTTTTTCTCAGAACATATTTATTGTTGAGAATCAGAATTTGGCGACAATGTCTTGTCCATGTTCTATTTTTCCGCGTAGTCTCCATTACGTTCTATGACCGTACGCCAACGTTGTGGTAAAGCACTTGTCCTGTAGGCGTAGCCATGTTTTCACTTCACGACTGACACTCTTATCATCTTCATAGTATGCCCCCCATAGAGATTCTTTAACTGGCTCAAAGAGATGGAAGTCCGAGGGTGCCAAGTCTGGACTGGAGGGTGGATGAGGCAATGAACCCATCGCGAGCAGCTCTTTGAATATGTGGAAGTCTCCATCATTGCAGGCTCATTTCGAATGCTGACCGACAACCGTAGAGTCAATCGTCGATTTGTGATGCGTTGGGCAGCACGAAAAATGGCATCCGCACGATTCAGCATGTCTAGAGCAGAAGCTATGACAGGACGTCACGAGCCTGGCTGATCATGGGGCTGTGTTTCTGCTTTTCCCGGGCCGTTAACTTTCTTTGCCCATCGCCCAACTGTACTCCTATCAACTTCAACATCGTCATACACTGCACACATACATTTATGAATGTTCACCACGATTTCTTTTTCTGCACACAAGAATTAAATAACAGCATGGTGCTTGTAACGTGAGTCGTATGTAAACATCATATTGACGCTGTACTACTGTTCTGCCTTCTGCCACTACGGTTCGAAACTTCACCAGCGCAAAGAACAAACCGAATATGAAGCACCTACAAGGACATTTGTCTATGTATATTGATGGCTTTAAAAAATAGGGAGCATTACTTACTGAACGACACTCGTAACTGTAGAAGAATGAAGGAGAAAATATCTCATAAACAAGTTAAGAGAAGAAACATGACCTATGCGCCGTGTCAAGGTATAAAATGCTGAGTTGCCCACAGTTGAGGAGCATACTTACGTCATATTCACAAAATGATCGTCCACTACGTGTCAGAGGAACAAATACAAGACCTACCTCAGATCATAACATACACTATGTGATCAAACGTATCCTGGCTGAAAATAACTTACAAGTTCGTGGTACCCTCCATCAGTAATGCAGGAATTCAGTATGGAGTTGGCCCACTCTTAGCCTTGATGTCAGCTGCCACTCTCGCAGGCATATGTTCAGTCAGGTGCTGGAAGGTTTCTCAGGGAATGGCAACCAATTCTTCACGGAGTTCTGCATTGAGGAGAGGTATCGATGTCGGTCGAAGAAGCCTGGCACTAAGTCAGCGTTCCAAAACATGCCAAAGGTGTTCGATAGGAATCAGGACAGGACTCTGTACAGGCTAGTCCATTGCAGGGATATCATTGTCGTGTAACCACCCAGCCACTGGTCGAACATTATCAACAGCTGCTCGATCGTGTTGAAAGATGCAATCGCCATCCCCGAATGTAGGACTGTGATGTGATAGTGCCACGCTGCCGGCCGGAGTGGCCGAGCGGTTCTAGTCGCTACAGTCTGGAACTGCGGGACAGCTACGGTCGCAGGTTCGAATCCTGCCTCGGGCATAGATGTGTGTAATGTCCTTAGGTTAGTTAGGTTTAACTAGTTCTAAGTTCTAGGGGACTGATGACCTCAGAAGTTGAGAACCACAGTGTGCAGAGCCATTTGAACCATTTTTTAAGTGCCACGCTAAACAACAAGGGATGCAAGCCCACTCCATGAAAAACACGACCGCACACCACCGCCTCCGCATTTTATTGTTGGCACTACACACGCTGGCAGATGACGTTCGCCGGGCATTCGCCATACCCACATCCTGCCATCGGGTCGACACATTGCGTACCGTGATTCGCGACTCCACACAACGTTTTTCCACTGTTCAGTTGTTCAATGTTTACGCTCCTTTCACCACGTGAGGCGTCGTTTGGCATTTACCAGCGTGATGTGTGTCTTATGAGCAGCCGCTCGACCATGAAATCCAAGTTTTCTCACTTCCCGCCTATCTGTCATAGTACTTGCAGTGGATCCTGATGCAGTATGGAATTCCTGTGTGATGGTCTGGATAGATGTCTGCCTATTATACGTTATGACCCTCTTCAGCTGTCGGCAGTGTCTGTCAGTCAACAGACGAGGTCGGAATCTGCGCTTTTGTACTGTACGTGTCCTTTCACGTTTCCGCTTCACTATCACATCGGAAACAGTGGACCTAGGGATGTTTAGGAGTGTGGAAATCTCGCGTACAGACGTGTGACTCAAGTGACACCCAACCACCTGACCACGTTCGAAGTCCGTGAGTTCCGCAGAGCGCCCCATTCTGGTCTCTCACGATGTCTAACGACTACTGAGGTCTTTGATATGGAGAACCTGGCAGCAGATGGCTAATATGAAGAACGTATATTTTGGGGGTGTCCGGATACTTATGATCCCAAAGTGTATGTAGATCATATGAAAACCACTCACAAGAACCTTTTCATGCTGAAAAACATTCATGTGCGAATGCATCCATATATCATGTACTGCCATGAAACAATCACACACAGGAACTCTAAGTACCTTGCGAGGATGCAGTGTACCGTAAAGGATGCCTCAACAATATATATACATAAAATATCAAGAAGCTTTCTGACTAGCAAACCACTTTAAAAGTACTCATATGTATTATAACCATAACATAGCCCCCGCCATGTTTCATTGTAGCTTGCACGTTTTTTTCTTCCAGCTCTTTGTTGGGCTGACGCCAGACCGTTATTTGTCCATCTGGTCCTGTTGCGTTGGGTTGTTTTGGGGAGCAGACCAGACAGCGAGGTCATCGGTCTCATCACATTAGGGAAGGACGGGGAAGGAAGTCGGCCGTGCCCTTTCAAAGGAACCATCCCGGTATTTGCCTGGAGCGATTTAGGGAAATCACGGAAAACCTAAATCAAGATGACCGAACGCGGGAATGAACCGTCGTCCTCCCGAATGCGAATCCAGTGTGCTAGCCACTGCGCCACCTCGCTCGGTTTGGTCCCGATATGTTAAATTTTTATTCATCCGAAGAAATTTCCACCACTCCATGTTCTTGTTTGTATGTTCCCTTGCGAATAGCAGCCTCTTCTTCCTATTGGCAGGACTGATGTAAGGCTTTTTCCTTGCAGTTCGACCATGATAATAATTTTCTCTGTACAGTACTCGTCCTGGCCTTCTAGCCAAACCCTTCCTCAGCCTCAATGGCAATTCATGTAGCGGTGATTCGTAGATCTTTATTGATCTTTTGTACTATATCCCTCTCATCTCTCTTCGGAACCATCCCTGAACGGCCTCACTGTGGCAGATTTTTTTATCCTGTCTTCATATTTATATCGACGGACGAGGTTCCCTACAGTTTTTTTCTTCATGTACAGTAACGTTGCTATTTCTCGGCATGTTCTTCCCTTTTCGTGGTGGACTATTACTAACTGCCTCTGTTCAAAACTGCTCTTTTTACCTCTACGTACCATTTTTCACAAGTTTCCTTTGAGCCCTCGACGGGTAATGACTGACATCGCAGGAAGGAACGAATAACAGAGATATATACACTGACGCCGTTGCCAACATTGCTGTCATTGGACTCCAGTTAGATGCTTGGTGGTACACATGCAGTTTTTAGTCGTACGTGACATATTTAGTGGTTATGCACCCGTTTTCAAGTTTAATCACTCAGGTTCCGTTGGACCGGGCTGTAGCGTTACCAGTATTATAGTTGTTACAGTGGATGTATTGTCAATCGTCGATTGCTGTGACATTTTAATCGTCTTACATCATACACAAGTATATAATTTACTTACGATTTAATTATTGGAATGTTGTGTGGGCTCCTCACTGGTCAACTGATAATTTGGTTTGTCTGTGAGACGATATGCATGGCCAGTGTGGCTCTTCTGAAACTTGATTTCATGGACATAATGGTTTTTAATTTTGATGTGTTACAAAGACCAAGGTGTGTACTGGTTACAGTACATTTACTCGAAAGTACAAGCAATTTAAATCTTATTGTAGTTTTTTCCTGTTCACTTGTGTTTAATAAACATGAGTGCTTTTTGAGTGGTTATTGATCAGGAAGCTAGCTGACGTGAACGTTACTGTCGTTCGCCTTGAAGGGGTACAGTACTGCCCGACATTGAAAATAGGTACAACATACTTCATTATTTTTGTCAGAACAACACATTTTTTTGTAAAATAACTCAATTTCAAATATACAGGGAAGCCGGATACCAGTGTGGGAAAGAATGACAATTTATATATTTAATTGATCACATGTGCACTCCCACAAAGTAAATCCCTACATCCAGTTTGGTGAGATCTGTGAAATGAATGAATGTATGGTCGTCTGCTAACCGCAGATAGTGAATGTGAATATATGATCATCTTTGAGTCGATCCTTTGGCCACCTTTGGTGGGACCAAAGAGATGAAATTTACCTGAGCTTTGAGCGCCTGAAAGGTGGCTGACCAATACGGTAGCAAGGTGCTCCCCCACTTCGACAGAGATGTGAGAGGACCTGGAGAACGGCCATGTTTCAGCACTCTGCCGCTGGATCTTGTGCTGTTAAGACCTGTTTTAGTTTTGCTCCGTAATGACAAAAGAGTGGAGACATGGTATGCATGTGGAATATTTAAGAGTAGTTTGAAATAATAATTTCTCTATTTCAGGAACTTTTGTGGGGAGAATTAAATGTCAGGCAGGTAATATTAATGGGATGGTAGTAATCTTCGGAAGTGACCAACAGTCACAATGAAACCACGTGTAGCAATAAGTTGAAATACTTCCGTGTGCTTAAGTTAATCTGAATTACTAGCGTGTGTACAATAAGTTGAAATATTTAAGAAATAGCGTGTGTACCATAAGTTGAAATATTTAAGAAATGGCGTGTGCAGGACTTGAAATTAGAGACGAGTACTTCCACGTGGTGAGTACTGTGTGAGTCTCAATCTGTGTATGAGACAAAAGATAAAAAGAAGTACTCGTCCATGGTATCAGTTGAGGACTCGCGTGTGTGATGAATATGTTCTTAATATTACTTTGCGTGATATGATTCTGTATGACGCTAGATTCAAACTCTGAGAGAGAAGCAAGGTGAGTCGGCCGTCTATCCAGCAACGCCACTTGGCTTGCATTGCACAGGAAGACGTGCAAATATCTCCAGAGTTCATAGTAGGAAAGTAGAATTGCAAAGTGGGGCAGTGTCGTGTGAAACTGGGATAAATACTAATTGAAGTGGGAAAGCTGAAAGTGATAGTGTTGTGACTATATAGTGTTTTGTATTCCATGTCGTAGTGCGGTGTATGTCATGTAATTTGGGTATGTGTGGTTTGCATGGGAGAGTAGCGAGGTAGTTTCAAAAGATTAATGGGTTATGCTTGTTCCTTCTGTACTGCTCGGTGTGGAGGATAGTGTCGTGATGATGATTTGTGAGAGTCGAAGTGTGAGACATAATAAAAGATCCACCATCCTATCCAGAAAGTGCACTGTAGCGTTAAATAATTACGAGACCATAATATAGAGATTCACCAATGTAAAGCCATGCCCACTGGGCGGAATTTCTCATGTGTTATTGTTGTAGGTTATAGAATTTGTGTGTTTAGGTTATAGAATTTATCGGAATAAATAAGATAGTGAAAAAAAGATTGGTGGGCATTTCCTTCGAATTGTATGTTGTCATGATGTCCCGAATTTATAATGTGTGCGCCATTCATATTCAGTGCGGTGGCCACGTGTTGATAAAAGCCGTTAAATAAAAGACAAAAAGAAAATGTGGTATTGCCAGTGCGTAGTGAACAGTCAGAGTTCTGTAAATCACTGATAGTCAGATGTGCGTTTCCGTTGCGTATTATTCATACAGGAGGTTGATTAGTGACTTAATTGTGAGTACGAGAGTTCATGTTACTCGCTAAATTAAGAATGAATCCACTCGCTTGGCAGACCACTCATCTTGCAGGCCTGACTGCTTGATGCGACAGTATGAGCAAGGCATGTGGGTGCCTCTCAGCCTCTAGTTAGGTTCTTGGTGGGAGAATTGTTTGTGTTAGTCCTAGAACTGTAACTAGATATGTTTGAATGTCTCCTTCTCTTTAACATGCAATTACTTTAGTCATGTGTGACACGTTTAGTGGTTATGTACCTGTCTTCAATTTTACGTGGATTTACATTACCCTAAGTGCCGCTAGATACGACTCGTGGCATTGCCAGTGTTTTTGTTGTAATAGTGTCAGTATTGCCAACTTACAGATTGCTGTCGCGCGTTCATAGTTTTACATTTAACAGACATATTAGAATTACTTATGGTTTAATTACTGGCATGTTGTGCGGCCTCTTCACTCCCCAATTAACAATGCGCCTTTTTTCTTTTTTACACGATTCATATGGCTGGTATTTTCGTTTGAAATTTTAATTGCATGGATGTTATGGTTTTTGGTTTTAATGTCATCGGAAGGCCTAGATGTGTACTGGTTACAGGACATTCATTCATAACTATATATTATTAACGATCTCATTTTATTTCTTTGTGACCACTTACTTTTAACACATATGAGTACTTTTAGAGCGGTTTGCTAGTCAGAAAGCTTTTCTGATATTTCATGTAAACATATTGTTGTGACATCCTTTATGGTGTACTGCAACCTCACGGGTTACTTAAGAGTTGCTGTGTGTGATTGTTTCATGGCAATACATGATATATGGATGCATTCGCACATGAATGTTTGTCGTCATGAACTGATTCTTGTGGGTGGTTTTCATATATTCTACAAATGTTATGATCTGAGGTGGGTCTTACATTTGGTCCTCTGACTAGTCTTGGACATTCATTTCACGTATATGACATAAGTATGCTCCTCAACTGTGTACAACTCAGCATTTTATACTTTGACACGACACATAGCTGGGTCATGTTCCTTCTCTTTACTTGTTTATGAGATATTGTCTCCTTCACACATTTATCGCCCTCTACAGTTACGAGTGTTGTTCAAGAAGTAATGCCCCATTTTTTAAGCCATTAATATACACAGACAAACGTCCTTGTTGGTGCTTCGCATTTGATGTTTGTTCTGTGCGCCGGTGAAGTTTCGAACCGTTTTGACAGATGGCAGAACCGTAGTACAGCATCAAAATGGCGTCTACATACGACTCAGGTTACAAGTACTGTGCTGTTTTGAATTGTTGCGTGCAGAAAAAAAAATCGTGGTGAACATTCATAAACGTTTATGTGCAGTGTTTGTCTTTCAATAGGCTATTTCAGGGTTCTGCAAATAATGTATGTCCGACTGGCCAAAAAATTATGGAATAGTCATTTAAGGAAGTTGTTAATAAATAGAGTGGAAATTCGTTATGATATACTTTAGATATGTGACGATGGATGTATCTGTTCGTTCTATCAAATGTTTGCTGTAAATTTTCTTGTAGAGTCTTGTCCTTGATTCTGATTCAGTTTTTAATATGCCTTTATGTTGCAATATTGATAAGGTGATAATGCTATCGTTGCTGTTTTATGAATACAGGCCTGACGATGGCGCACTGAAGGGCCGAAACTGGTAGCTACAAAATAAAGAAATCATAAGGACGGCTCTAGGTGTTCCATTGTTGCGTTTCATGTTGTATACAGGATGGGTCAGAAGGAAAGGTACATACTTTGAGTTGTGATAGTATCAGTGATTCTGAACAAAAAACATAATATGGATATATGTCCTTTTCTTAACAGTTTCCGACGAAATTACTGAAAATGTTGGGGAACAGTACAAATGCAGCTGATGCTAATGAAACATTGTGATATAATATTTTGTTTCATTGTGTACATACCCTCACAAAAGATGTTCTAGAAGTTCACTGTCAACTGCGATGCATATTGCAACTCTCGTAGACAGTTACTATGTTGCCGATCTGTGCTCTTTCGTACGGAACGCTGTATTCCACGTATTCTGTTCACTGAGAGACAACATTTACCCGCAGAGGCATCAATGGTACGCTTACCTCTCACGTGTGCGCAGACGAAAACCTGTACGCTATTGTGTGAAACAAATTTTCAACGACGTTTTCAGTGAACATGTGGTACGGTATTGTTGATGTCCAACTCATCGGTCCAATTGTTTCAGACAACTGTCTTAATGGAGTATGGTATCTTGATTTCCTTCAGAATGTGTTTCCAGAACACTTGGAGGTTGTTCTTTTGACAGTACGATGTCGTAGGTACTTTTAGCACGACTGACGCCCTGATTTTCAGCTGTATGATGGATAGGGTTAAGAAAAGGCTGTATGTTCATTTGAAGTGTTTCGTTCAGAATCACCAATACGATTATCCCTCAAAGCATGTACGTTTCCTCCTGAAATGGAATGATCACATAGGTTCAGTCTTAGATAATGCAGCTGGTAGACTTCGATTTATTGGTAGAATACTGGGGAAATGCAGTCATTCTGCAAAGCACATTCCTTACAAATCACCCGTGTGGCCAATTCTAGAATGCTGATCAAGTATATGGTACCCATACCAAATAGGAATAACAGGGAATATTGACTGTATACAGAGAAGGGCAGAAGGAATTGTCACAGGTTTGTTTGACCCGTGGGAGAGTATTGTGGGGATGCTGAAGAAACTGAAGTGGCATTCTATTGAAGATAGACGGAAACTGTCCAGAGAAAGTCTACTTGTAAAGTTTCAAGATCCGGCTTTAAATGATACCCAACATATCGCTTCATAGGAATCCTGAGGACGAGACTAGGTTAATTACAGCACGCACAGAGGTGCTTCATTCTTCCCGGACTCAATACGAGGAGGACGAAACCCTAATAACTGGTACAATGTACCTCCTGCCACACACTTCACAGTGTTTTGCAGAGTGTAGGTGTAGATGTAGAGGTCAGGGTGAGAGATTAGTACACTCTTTAGAAGTGAAAAATGAGAAACGTGACGTCCAAACATTTCGAAATATAGACATTTATTTAAGAATTAATATAACATATAAATACATCAAAGAATATTTATAAGTCAAAACATATACATTTTTATCTCATATGCTATTCCTGTTGATGAAATGAAGAAGATAGTAGCCAGCGAAACGAATGGAGAATCGTACCAAACCAACGTTAGCGACGACCAGAACAATAACTTGATAAAAGAAACGTATTGCTGACTAACGATTTGAACTGTGTAAAGTTTAAAAGACACAAATAATGGTAAAAATGTGAATTAAGAGTGCTAACATCAAATTTATGCGTATTATAAATATTCAAATACTTACATCCTACCATGAATTATCCGCTAGCAGTCAAGGGCGTAACTACACACCACAGCCGCTAGTTTGAAGCCGCAGAAGAAGAATCCCTACTTCTTTCAGTATGCATAGTCCTTATTTTGCGATTTCCTAATGAAAACAAAGAAAATTATTTAAATTTTACCGAAATATAAAAAGAGGTGTTAAATAGGGACAGATGAGGACACAAAGTTTCAGATGCAACGCTTCAGGTCGGCCCAGCTATAGCACCAACAGTCCAAGAAAATCAGCCACATTTTCATTTTAAAGGAAAATGTGCCAAGCATTTCACGTCGTCGGGTAAATGATGAAAAGTTAGGAGTATTATTTACTTCGGCTTTGCATCAACTTACATTGACTAGTTAAGAAAAATTTTCATTTATTATTATAAAAAATGACTGAGTACTATGGGACTTAACTTCTGAGGTCATCAGTCCCCTAGAACTTAGAACTACTTAAACCTAACTAACCTAAGGACATCACACACATCCATGCCCGAGGCAGGATTCGAACCTGCGACCGTAGCGGTCGCGCGGTTCCAGACTGTAGCGTCTAGAACCGCTCGGCGACCCCGGCCGGCCATTTATTATTATAGTTGTGTACAACATTTTATCACAAAGGATGAGTTATTCTGCACCATTATTTGGAAGATATTTGCAGCGAAGAGTTTTTCTAGACTTTTATTTGGAAGATATTTGCAGCAGATATTTAACTTGTAACGATACGATGTATAATATTTGCTGCACTTAATTCTTTAGCAACTTCCTTGATGTGCCTTTTCCCAATTTAACCAAAGACCAATATTGAACCTTGCCTAACTCGGTTCTCTCCTCCATCCAACCACGATCCAGCCCCACTGCCCCAAAACCACCCCCTGTTAACTTTCCAGAGTTTATTAACCTCAAACCTTGCCTCACCATCATTCCCCAAATCTCTCAACATGCAGACTATCCTTACATCCGCAGAAAGAACTCTTTCCGCCATTATAATCCTACCTGCAGACCTGCAGACTGTTGTTCTGAACCGCAAGGATTACCTGGCAGAAGGGCTCCGCCAGCTGTCAGATACTTCCACCTACAAACGTTGCCACAGTGACCCCATTCCAGTAATCCAATAACATCTCCAGTCACTACTCAAATCCTTAGGCCCATCCCAGAACCTCTCCCCACAGTCCATCTCTCTACTCATCCCTACCACTCCCTACACTCCTACCTTACACATGCTTCCTAAAATAAATAAATCTAACCACCCAGGACGCCCCAATTTGGCCGGTTATTGTACTCCCACAGAGAGAATCTCTGCTGTCATAGACCAGCACCTTCAACCTATTACCTGGAACCTACCCTTCTATATAAAAGATACTAACAATTTCGTCCATCGACTCTCCACAGTTCCTGTCCCTTTACCACACGGTGCCCTGCTTGTCACTGTTGATACCATCTCCCTGTACACTACCATTCCAAATGCCCGTGGCCATACTGCTATTGAACGCTAAATTTCCCAGTGCCCGACGAATTCGAAACCAACAACCTCCTCCCCAGTCGCCATGACCAACTATAACCTCACCCACAATTACTTCTCCTTTGAAGGCTTTACCTACAAGCAAATCCAGGGTACGACTATGGGTACCCGCATGGCACCATCCTATGGTAACCTCTTCATGGGCCGTCTAGAGTAATCTTTCCTAAACACCCAGAATCCTAAAACCCTCACCTGGGTCAGATTATTTTATATCTGGATCGAAGGTGAGGACACCCTATCCACGTTCCTCCAGAACAACTTCTCCCCAATTTGCTTCACCTGGTCCTACTCAACCCAGCAAGCCACCTTCTTAGATATTGACCTCCACTTCGAAGATGGCTAAATCAGTACCTCTGTCCAAATCAAACCTACTAACCACCAGCAATACCTTCACTTCGACAGCTGCCACCCATTCCATACCAAGAAGCCCCTTCCATACAGCCTAGTCACCCATCGCCATCGCATCTGCAGTGAGCCCCACCATCCAACCACAGACGAGCATTCCCGTCGTAACTCAATACCACCCAGGACTGGAGCAACTGAATTACATTCTCCACCAGTGTTTCGATTACCTCTCATCGTGCCCTGAAATGAGAAATGTCCTGCCCACTATCCTTCCCACACCTCCTGCAGTGGTATTCTGCCATCCACTGAACCTACACAATATACTTGTGCTTACACAACCCCTGCTGCCAATCCCTTACCTCATGGCTCACACCCCTGTAATAGACCTAGATGCAAGACCTGTCCCATACTTTCTCCCACCACCACCTACTCCAGTCCAGTCACTAACTTCACCTATCGCATCAAAGGCAGGGCTACCTGTGAAACCAGTCATGTCGTCTACAAACTAAGCTGCAACCACTGTGCTGCATTCTATGTAGGCATGACAACCAACAAGCTGTCTGTCTACATGAATGGCCACTGACAAACTGTGGCCAAGAAACAAGTGGACCACGCTGTTGCTGAACATGCTGCCAAACATGATATCTTTCATTTCAATGACTGCTTCACAGCCTGTGCCATATACATCCTTCCCATCAACAACAGCTTTTCTGAATTGCGCAGGTGGGAACTTTCCCTGCAATATATCTATGCTCCCACAACCCTCCTGACCTCAACCTTCATTAGACACTGTCCTCACCCATCCAGCCCCTTCCCTGCTCCCGTTCTAGCACTACACAGCCATCATTCCACCACCACACCCAGTGTTTTTTAATTTATTTTATTTATTTTTCTCTATTTCTCCTCTTTTCCACTACTCCCCCCCTCCCCACCTCTCCCCACCCACCGCCCAACCTGCATCACTTCACTGTCTACCATCCCCACCATAATGTCCCTCCCCCTCCCTGACCCACCCTCCTCCTTTCACCCACCCAGTCGCCACTCCCATCATCCACGGGTGCTGCTGCTCGCAGTGTGGTTTCAGTTGCCTGAGACTGCAGTCATGTGTGTGAGCTGCGTTTGCATGAGTGGATGTGTGTATATTGTTGACAAAGGCCATTGGCTGAAGCTTTAAGTGTGAAAATCTTTTGGTTGTGTCTATCTGCTACTCAGCATCTCTTCTATATGGTGAGTAGCAACTTTCCTTCTCATAATATTGTTATTTTCCCATTTTAAATTAGTTAAGCATTTCATCTGATATACAGTTAAAAATTCTGCCTTGCTTACTACATCCTAATATTTACACATTTTGCATGTTACACTTTGTTAGGCAGAAATAAGTAACTGTGATTTCCTTTTATTTATTTTTTTTCGATTATGAAAAAGCCACAGTTCATTCACAATTACTTTAGAAAGCATCATTTACTGTTACTTTTATTATACTCTTCCTATTAAGATAGATTATAACTTATCATCTACAAGAAAGAGTACCAAAACTTGGGTGATTTGTAGGTACTGGGGTGAACTGGAGCGCTGTATCCATTTCATCACATCCTCTTTGCTGTGAAGAGACGCTTTAGTGTAGCTATGGGAAACTGCCTTCCATTATCGCCAGATTGGTTGGTTGGTTTCGGGGAAGGAGACCAGACAGCGAGGTCATCGGTCTCATCGGATTAGGGAAGGATGGGGAAGGAATTCCGCCGTGCCCTTTCAGAGGAACCATCCCGGCATTTGCCTGGAGTGATTTAGGGATGGCCGGACGCGGGATTGAACCGTCGTCCTCCCGAATGCGAGTCCAGTGTCTAACCACTGCGCCACCCCGCTCGGTATTATCGCCAGAGATATTAGTTGTTATAGTGGTACAAAATTTACGTGTGTGAAAGAGGTATGTGATTTTTTAAAAAATTAAGTAATTAAGTGTAAAATTTGCTGTTTTCAGAAATTCCAAAACAAATTATTGCACAGCTACTATTGCCATAGTGACATTGGAATGCAGAGTGCAACTATCAGCCATGATGTATGAGATGTTAGGCTATGTTTGGTTATGTTATGCGTTAGTTATGTAAGTGTGCAAAACCACATTTTTTTCAGGGTGAACTGGAACATTCCGCGAATGTACAAAAGGAAGATTGGCTCACCTGGCTATAAAAAATATCGTGACACAAGCCTCCATAAAGCAGTTAATGAAGTCAATGGACGTAAAATATCTTTCAGGAATGCATCTACAAAATATGGATTACCTGCTAGTACACTTTCAGGGAAGTTAAATAATAAATATAGTTCAGAAATTATTTGGACAAACTGCCTTGACTGTGAAAATCAGTGGCTTATTTAAATGTGCCGAATGGTGCAGCCAATTACAACTCGTGGGGTTAGGTATATTGTGAAGTGCTACTTGGACTGAAGTGGAAGAGTAGGAAAGAGATTTAAGGACAATACCATGGACATGAGTTTGTCAAAAATCTGCCCTCATGTAAACAAAGATCTTACTGAACATTTCAGTGAAAATGTAAAGAGGGCTAGAACCTGAGAAACGAAGCAATTATAGCAAAATATCTCAAGAATTTGGAGGAGACTATGAGACGTGTTCCACCTAGTCGACACAGAACCATAGACTCATCCAAAACAAGTACGTCGGTGTTGAACATGAAAGGAACTGGATTCCACCGAGGAATACTGAAATTTAAAACTCTTGGAGACATTGACATTATGTACGGTAGTGAGTGACGATAAGTAATAAATGTTGTGTTTTTTTTGTATCATTGTATTAATATAGTATTTCTAAGTTCAGAGTTTGAATGCTTAATGAAGCCTGTTGGTAATACAAAAGATAGTAATTGGCATTACTTTATGTTAAGCTGAAGTAACATAAATGCATTTTTTCTGAATAAAAAGCTGTTAGATGTGTTTATTGTGTTTTAATTCATCTCTCCACGTGTTTTAAATGGAATCCTTGAAATAAATCATGAAAGAAGAGCTGGAGATGCTATATTTAAGATTTTAATGCTCTAGTGCAATATTTAGATCTTAACTTTAACTATAAATTTAATTTTCTGTTCCAATTCACCCCTCAAGTTACAGTAGTTTATGTCGTTTAATATTAAAACATCATTAGCCTATATGAAAAATATTAGTGAAACCAAGGCCAAACGTTTTACAGCTCCAATAAAGTATAGATTTTGAGGATCCTGGCTTTAGAAAAACATCGTTTCTTATAGTTTACTATTTACACATTAATGGTTCACTAACCCCTCAACCACGTTCGTAATTTTACTGATCGCCATGTGTGCTTGTTCATTCTGATGTTTCTCTTGAGCAACACAGGAGTATTTTTTTACAATGTTTGTCGTCTGCAGTTTCTTGTTGTTGGTGGTGTCTTTTAAAGTTATAAAAACTCTACAAACTGCATTCATCGTGCTCATTGTTTCAATGTTTAATCTAAATCCAATATACAGTCATCTGTTCTGCCAAACATAACAAGAAGCTCACTGACAACGGTGTTATATCACCATAAAATATATGAATAAACAATGAACAACAACAAATGGTGTTGTCTCTAAATAAAATAGTCAAAATATGCTTATTGTTCGAGTAAATACAAGCACAAATGGTGAGATTTTTTTGGAGAAATTCGTCTTAAACTGAATAACTCCAATAGTCATTTGAATCCCATCAGAGACCAGTTTATTATCTTTATTCATTGACTCATGAGGTACGAGTTTCTGTATTTTTTTTTATTATTCTGAAGTAGTGGAATACAGTATGATGAAAGCCATAATACTCCTGTACAATTTCACTCCCCATATAGTCATATAGCTTCATAAAGCGACAAAGACACAAATTTGTGTTAGTATTTAGTGAATGAATGTGTAAATAGCTTTCTAATTAGGGTAACCCATCTGTACCTGCATGCTGGGGCAGAGAATTGCAGGATTCGCCTCCACAGCTCAGGACAGCATGCGCAGAGAGAACGCCAACTCGAGTAGCAGAGCACATGTGGCGTGCACATGACTTTTTCAGGCTAGGCAGTAGTTTAAGGTCCTATGGTGAACGCTCGGCAGTCACTACACAGAGAGAAAAGTAGGACGGCGTACAAAGCAAAAATTGCCGAAGCATTCGTTAGAAAGTCCTAGAACTCGCCGTCATTCAGAAAAGCTGTTGCACTCAGATTACACTCCTACCGAGAGCTATATGGCACCCTAAGTAGAAAGCTCCGAAATATTTAACGAGGCATAGAACGTACGTTTAAAAGTCGGGTTAGACGTCATAGGTGGGCGAGTGTTCATTTCAATACACAAAATTATTACATCTACCGGGATCGAAATAGAGTACAAAATTATCTGGACGCAAGCAACTAGCCATGGTGAACTCGAATTAATCATCGAGTGCATTCTTCAAAGTTTTACAACTTTATTAACTTGATTTTAAAATAAGTGAACATTCGTTATCATGAACAGCAAGATCCTCAGTATAGCTTCTTAATTAAACTTCCTGAAGCATTATTTAACCAACAGTCTCTTCAATAATAACAGATCAAAGAAAGGCTCACAGAATCCATTTACAAAGTTTAAAACTCAAAATACCTTTCCAAGCAAAGGAAAAAAATTTAAAAAATGCATAAAGCAAGGTTAAATAAAAGATTCTAACGCCACATGGCCATACCAAAATTTTCCTAGATATCAACTGTGATCTCTAAAGGCAATAAAATATTGTTCACAAAATTTTAATTAAAACAACAACTTAAATGGAATAAAATCTGATTACTATCAACGTACACTCATACCCCGTAGCCTCTACGATGCGCACCGTATCACAAAGTATTTTCCTTCCTTTTAAACACTTTACAATATAAGCTTCCCTACATGTGAGGCATACGACACTCAATGAATTGACAAACAATTAAGCATTGATTTTATAATTAACCAGATGCGTAAATCTTTTCCTTTCAAAATAAATAAAAAACACAATCAACTCTTAAGCTCAGTGGTTACATCCGTTAAAAATGATGTACAATAGACACCTTTGGATATCGTCGTGGTCAAGCGCTGTTGTACACCGTGCTGTAGTCCAGGATCACATGTGGCACGGGAAAGGTGTTCCACGATGTACAAAACGTTAACAGGGCAGTAAGGTGGGGTAGACAAGAGACAAATCAACAAGGCAACATCAGCAAAGGCAGTAAGAAAATATTTGGGGCTTTAAACTCTTGGGAGGCCACAACAGACCACAGAATTACGTCCCAAGCTAAATTATGAAAATACTATCGGCGATTTCGCCACGAGAAGTAGATCTGTACAATAAGAAGTGAACTGCAATTAACACGATTCATTAGCGTCCGACTGAAAAGCTCCACAGTCAATATTTCCATTACTACAAACACTTAACAGTACCTCCAAAGTTCACTCGTGGACACTACCAGAGTGTCAAATTACTCGTTATAAATGTAGATAACAGAGTTTAACACGCTGGGGGCCGACTTAGGTTTCTTAATAAGATAAGCAATGATTCGGTCCCTCACTTGGATCCACCTTCGTTCCAAAACAGTGATTTACTTTAAAGCAGCTAAATAGATGACAATGCCGATACGAACGCTCTCCTCCCAAGCAGCGCTCTAACAGGAGACTGCAGTACCGAAGCAAAGCTTACGCTACACACAAGTGTGATTTACGCGCCACCAATGTGCACCTTTTTAAAATGCTTATGTTCACCTCATACACCAAACTTGCCGTAATTCTTCGTCGGAATCCAAGGGCAGAACCAAGGAAACACTTCCGAGGCCTTGAACGACCTCGCGATGACCGCCATCGGGTCAACACCGGCCCTCCACGCTATGATCTTGGAGCCCAGGGCGTTCCGTCTGCAACCGACTGCTTCCGCGCGGCCTACCGACCAAGCGGCCTAGCCCTCCGACACCGACGTGGCTCTTCACGCTCAGTCCAGAGCTTCCTCGCTCTGTCGCCTCGCGGCGCGCGGGAAGCCAATTTGCCAAGATAAGCGGCGGGCAGAGACTCCAATCCGATCTCGGTATTGACATCGCGGCGAGTACTGAGAAGGCGGGTGATTTCAAAAACAAAACAAAAATGTTTAAATAGCGTGCCGTACCGGCTCACTAGAGGTGATTCATAAAAAAACACGATGAACCTCCAATAAGCAATAAGGCTGGTAACAGGATTCCAGTACACTGTATCATTCACAACTCTTTTCGCTACGCATCTGGAGCGTTGCACTATATGGTGCGGAGACCTGAACATTGAGGAAAGAAGATGACAAAGGATTGGAGGGACTAGAGACATGGATATGGAGAAGAATGGAAAAAGTGAAATGGGAAGACCGAGTAAGGAATGAAGAAGTGTTAAGAAGAGTTGGAGAAGAAAGAAACATGCTGAAAGTCATCAGAAAGAGAAAACGGAACTGGACTGGATATTGTTTGAGGAGGGGCTATTTACTGAAGGAAGAAATAGAAGGAATGGTGGGCAGGAGGGGGGGGGGGGGAAAGAGGAAGAGGAAAAAGAAGATAGCAAATGCTGGACAATATCATAGGAGGCAAATATTCAGAAATGAAAAGACTGGCTATTGACAGACAAAAGTGGAAGAGGCTTAACCCGTGACAAGACCTGCTGTAAGACAGAATGCCATACTGCTACTACTCCGCTACGCAACCACATTTGGCAACGTAATTTCCGTTCAGTTCGACAGCCTTACGCCACCGTATTGAGAGCTGTACGCACGTATAGTACCACTCCACTGGTCGACGTCGGAGCCAACGTCTTGCTGCATCAATAATCACATCATCATCCACGTACTGCTTCGTGCGGATCAAACAGATACAAGTCGGAAGATGCGAGATCCGGGCTGCAGAGTGCATGAGGAAGAACAGTCTAATGAAGTTTTGTGAGCTCCTCCCGACTGCTCAGATTTGTGCTTGTGTGAGGCCTTGCGTTGTCATGGAGAAGGGAAAGTTCGTTTGCATTTTTGTGGCGACGAAAACGCCGAAGTCGTCTCTTCAGTATCCTCGGGGTAGCCCAATACACTTCAGAGCTGATCGTTGCACCAGAGGGAGGACATCAAACAGGATAACCCCTTCAGAGTCACAGAAGACCGTCGCCATGACTGTACCGGCTGAGACTTTGAACTTGTTCTTTCGGAGTGAAGTTGGTGAGATGCCACTCCATACATTGCTATTTCGTTTCCGATTCGAAGCGACGAACCCATGTCCATCGTCTGTGACGGTGTTCGACAGTAAACCTTAAATTAAAAATTAAAAAAAAGCCGACACAAAAACGCACAAAAAAGTAGAAAAATAATATGTTTTGCCCCTTCAAATTTAATATAAGTAGTAATACTTTTATCCAAGCGTCGTCACGTCGGATGACGGCCAAGTAAATAAAAAAAAAAGAAGTTGATCTGTCTTTTTCACCTGTCATATAGACATTTTATCTTTCATAAGTAATTTATAGGTTGCCACAGGCAATGTGTTACGCTATATTAATTGTTGACCGTAAATTCACGATAAAAAAGGGTCGGATCTATTCTCTTCATATATTTCCTTTTAATAATTTTACATGGATAACTGCATTCATCTTTTAATGTGTCACAATTGGTTTCTATGATAGTCATCAGTTTTAATAAGTCTGCTACATGCATTTTATCTAATGTGCTTTTATCAGATTACGTTTTTGCGTAAATGATGACTACGTATAAGCAAGCCCACAGTAGCGACATCCAGGGAGGGCGTAGGCAAACAGGTTTCTGGATGCTACTGTACCTCACAAGGGAACCTCCCCATCGCACCCCCCTCAGATTTAGTTATAAGTTGGCACGGTGGATAGGCCTTGAAAAACTGAACACAGATCAATCGAGAAAACTGGAAGAAGTTGTGTGGAACTATGAAAAAAATAACCAAAATATACAAACTGAGTAGTCCATGCCCAATATATGCAACATCAAGGAGACCGTAACCTCCGGAGCGCTGTGGTCCCGTGGTTAGCGTGAGCAGCTGCGGAACGAGAGGTCCTTGGTTCAAAACTTCCCACGCGTGGAAAGTTTAATTTTTTATATAATCAACTTCGCTCTCCAGAATTCCAGGACATGTTCAGATTTACTTGGACATATGCAGAATTTGACGGTCTACACACGGAAATTTTGAAAACGTTAAAAACAAATGTTTTGACAGAGCTCAAGGAAAACTGCGCGACTGTGAAACTGTTGCATTCATTTGTTGCAGTTTATGTGACAAACTCTTATGTTTCCATCACTTTTTTGGGAGTGATTATCACATCCACAAGAAAACCTAAATCGGGCAAGGTAGAAGAATCTTTTTACCCATTCGCCAAGTGTACAAGGTAGGTGGGTCGACAACAGATTCCTGTCATGTGACGCACCTGCCGTCACCAGTGTCGTATAGAATATATCAGACGTGTTTTCCTGTCGAGTATTCGGTTGACGTATGACCTTGCGATCAAATGTTTTCGGTTCCCATTGGAGAAGCACGTCCTTTCGTCTTCTAATCGCACGGTTTTGCGGTGCGGTCGCAAAACACAAACACTAAACTTATTACAGAGAACAGGGACGTCAATGAACGAACGGACAGATCATAACTTTGCGAAAATAAAGAAAATAAACTTTTCACTCGTGGGAAGTCTTGAACCAAGGACCTCTCGTTCCCTAGCTGCTCACACTAACCACGGGACCACGGCGTTCGTGAGCTCACGTTCTCCTTGATGTTACCTATCTTGCACATGGACTACTCAGTTTGTATATTTTCTTATTTTTTCATAGTTCCACACAACTTCTTCCTGTTTGCTCGATTGATCTGTGTTCAGTTTTTCAAGACCTATCCACATGCCAACTTATAACTAAATCTGAGGGGGGTGCGATGGGGAGGTTCCCTTGTCAGTAGCTAGTTGGCAATAATCACTATGTGGACGATGTGGCCTATTCTATACCATATTTTAAATCTACACTCCTGGAAATGGAAAAAAGAACACATTGACACCGGTGTGTCAGACCCACCATACTTGCTCCGGACACTGCGAGAGGGCTGTACAAGCAATGATCACACGCACGGCACAGCGGACACACCAGGAACCGCGGTGTTGGCCGTCGAATGGCGCTAGCTGCGCAGCATTTGTGCACCGCCGCCGTCAGTGTCAGCCAGTTTGCCGTGGCATACGGAGCTCCATCGCAGTCTTTAACACTGGTAGCATGCCGCGACAGCGTGGACGTGAACCGTATGTGCAGTTGACGGACTTTGAGCGAGGGCGTATAGTGGGCATGCGGGAGGCCGGGTGGACGTACCGCCGAATTGCTCAACACGTGGGGCGTGAGGTCTCCACAGTACATCGATGTTGTCGCCAGTGGTCGGCGGAAGGTGCACGTGCCCGTCGACCTGGGACCGGACCGCAGCGACGCACGGATGCACGCCAAGACCGTAGGATCCTACGCAGTGCCGTAGGGGACCGCACCGCCACTTCCCAGCAAATTAGGGACACTGTTGCTCCTGGGGTATCGGCGAGGACCATTCGCAACCGTCTCCATGAAGCTGGGCTACGGTCCCGCACACCGTTAGGCCGTCTTCTGCTCACGCCCCAACATCGTGCAGCCCGCCTCCAGTGGTGTCGCGACAGGCGTGAATGGAGGGACGAATGGAGACGTGTCGTCTTCAGCGATGAGAGTCGCTTCTGCCTTGGTGCCAATGATGGTCGTATGCGTGTTTGGCGCCGTGCAGGTGAGCGCCACAATCAGGACTGCATACGACCGAGGCACACAGGGCCAACACCCGGCATCATGGTGTGGGGAGCGATCTCCTACACTGGCCGTACAGCACTGGTGATCGTCGAGGGGACACTGAATAGTGCACGGTACATCCAAACCGTCATCGAACCCATCGTTCTACCATTCCTAGACCGGCAAGGGAACTTGCTGTTCCAACAGGACAATGCACGTCCGCATGTATCCCGTGCCACCCAACGTGCTCTAGAAGGTGTAAGTCAACTACCCTGGCCAGCAAGATCTCCGGATCTGTCCCCCATTGAGCATGTTTGGGACTGGATGAAGCGTCGTCTCACGCGGTCTGCACGTCCAGCACGAACGCTGGTCCAACTGAGGCGCCAGGTGGAAATGGCATGGCAAGCCGTTCCACAGGACTACATCCAGCATCTCTACGATCGTCTCCATGGGAGAATAGCAGCCTGCATTGCTGCGAAAGGTGGATATACACTGTACTAGTGCCGACATTGTGCATGCTCTGTTGCCTGTGCCTATGTGCCTGTGGTTCTGTCAGTGTGATCATGTGATGTATCTGACCCCAGGAATGTGTCAATAAAGTTTCCCCTTCCTGGGACAATGAATTCACGGTGTTCTTATTTCAATTTCCAGGAGTGTATGTGACGATGCTATGCTGATTATATTTATATGTTTTGACGATGCCATTATGGCCGTATCACTTTAGGACATGGTGTAAAAAAGGTCCGTTATACCTTATTTTATCTGTACATTTCCCTGGTGTATGACAGTATATTGTGATACGTATTGCTGTTTTATGTTAAAAGACACACTGTTCACTAGTTGTATATATTTATATATTTTACATCTGAAGATGGTCATTACAGACTGAAACCGGTTATCATCTAAAGAATTCATTTGTGATGAGAGACTGGAATAAAAAAGCGTTTTACAGTATTGGATCACTGTTTGTACGCGCGATTATGTCGCAGTTGGTGAAAAAAGAGCTTACAACAACTAACGTTTCTGCAGCAGCATACTTCTGTTTGGCGTAATCTCTTCCATGCTGCCCGCCCCGCATCCACACCTCGGATAGCTAGTAAAGTTGTAATTACTTATAATGTAAATTATGAAAACTAATCCGTCTTTAATTAGCCTAACATTGTTAAAGCATTACCTGCTTATTTTGCATCATATTTTTACATAATTACGTACGAAGTTAGTTTGTCTGACGAGGCCTACGTCCTGCAGTGGTGTGGTGACAGCGTAGCGACGACTCACGCCACATTAAACCGCGAGCACGAGTCGCGCGGTGTGCGGTGCGCAGGGCCTCAACCCGAACTGGAAATCGGCTTCGTTGATAGTCGTCTCTACATTGCGGATCTTTCCGAGTAAATTAACTACGACTTAGACTCCACCCCTGATAGTGTTGTTTTGATATATTCACCTACATTGCCTAGGTAGCCGACTTGTATTTCATACTCCATCATTTTTAGATGTATCCTGTTTTTATTTTATATACTTAGCGGTCCCAATCATGCTATTTTTTTCCTTTTCAGAGGTTTTTTTCTGTCTGAGTTTTTTACATCTTTAATTTAAATTGTATTTGCTGCTTTTTAAACTTCATACTTTACTGCTAGACACGGTACGATCGACACTCTATCCCAACATTCACACAAATACTTTATGAGACGAAACACGACATTGGGAGGCGATATGCTTATCACGTATGCGACTTACCTGTGTCTCTCTCAATTCACACATATTCTAATTGATTATGTTTTAGTATAGATTTAGGTAATTTATGTAACATAAGCAATAAGCACTGGCGATAATTCTATGTTCTCTCGAACTTTTATGCATAGTCTCCTAATACGCAACTTCATGCAGCTCTTATGTATTACGTTGCGTACATCAAGACAGTGTGCTGTCGAAAAACATTTTTACTAAATTTAGCTGGTGAAATTCGAAAGGCTGAACAGACTTTCACGGAACAGAGCTTAGAACCATCCCGATTAAACCAGCTTTCAAACAAAAAAAAAAAAAAAAAAAGAGAGAGAAAAGAAACTCTGTTAAAATCGCACCTTTCGTTTGGTAGCTACGATGCCACAGACAGATATATAGATTCAGAGTGACAATTATTGAACTTATGAAAAAAACGTAAATTAATTACAAAGTACGGCGTGCACACACTTTATTCAACATGTAAACGTCACTACAAATATTCGGATTTAGGTTATGACATGTTCGATATACCTGCCATCATTGGCAGAAATGTGGCGCAGACGAATGGCGAAATTCTGCACGACCCGCTGATGTGTCGGGACATCGATGCTGTAGATGACCTCCTGAATGGCTGTTTTCAGCTCAGAAATGGTTTTGGGGCTATTGCTGTACACCTGTCTTTAATACAGCCCCACAAAAAGGAGTGGCATCCGTTCAGGTTCAGAGAATACGGCGGCCAATCGATGTCCATGCCAGTGGCCTGTGGGTACCCCAGAGTCAGAATGAGGTGTTCAAAGTGCTCCTCCAGGACATCAGACACTCTCCTGCTTCGATGGGGTCGAGCTCCGTCCTACATGAACCACATCTCGTCGAAATCAGGGTCACTTTGGGTAATGGGGATGAAATCATCTTCTAAAACCCTCATGTACCGTTCGGTAGCCACCGTGCCATGAAAGAATATCACACCGATTATTCCGTGACTGGACGTTCCACACCATACAGTCACCTGTTGAGGGTGAAGAGACTTCTTGATAGCGAAATGCGAATTCCGAGTCCCCCAAATGCTCCAGTTTTGGAAATTGACGAACCCAGACACATGAAAGTGAGCTTCGTCGCTAAACCAAACCATATTTACGTCAAAAATTCCCATCATGCCACCCGGCGAACCGTGCAGTTTGAACGTCCAAATGCAAACCGTTGAGAAGTTATGAGGATTTTATTTTATACAGTTCAATAGTTGTCGCCCCGTACATGCCTTAAACTTATAACACCACTCTGTTTGGGTCGGGGGTTAAAAAATTATCACGATCAGCCTCGTAACGCGCAAGCAATTCCTCACATATGGTCCTTCGTTGCTCACTATGGTCTTTTGCGGTGGTCTCGCGGTTCTAGGCGCGCAGTCCGGAACCGTGCGACTGCTACGGTCGCAGGTTCGAATCCTGCCTTGGGCATGGATGTGTGTGATGTCCTTAGGTTAGTTAGGTTTAAGTAGCTCTAAGTTCTAGGGGACTGATGACCACAGCAGTTGCGTCCCATAGTGCTCAGACCCATTTGAACCATTTTGAACCACTATGGTCTTTCCTGTTAGACGGCCTAGAACGCAGCGGCACACCGCTTTGGATACTCCGACTGGTGGACGAGTGTGTCAGCACTACCAACAGAGACGTCCATTTACGCAGCGAGATATCTGATTGTGATCCGCCGATCACCTCGAATGAGCGTGTCCCCAAGTTCCAACATTGCAGGCGTCACAGCTGTGTGCGGGCGGTTGGCACGCAGGGAGGGGGGGGGGGGGGGGGAGAGGGGGGGAGAGGGGGGAGGGGGTGGCATACAAGTTCGCGCGACCTCGTTGTGATTATGACAGACGTCTCGCCCAACAACCCAACGAGCTTTTGTTCACTGCCAGGTCTGCATAATCATTCTGCAAGCGCCTGGGAATATCTACGATGCTCTATTTTCCCATCAAAAGAAACTCAATGTTACGCTTTTCACTCGTCATTATTATCACACTATTTTACACAATAACACTCAAAAACAATTTGAAAAGCAAAAATAAGAAGGCACACTAATATAGCACTGAAAATAATTAGTATCTAATTAGATGCAAAATCGATTGCGAGATACCTACTGCAAATCCGCATGAATGCCACAACAGCTTAGCTCATTACAATACAGTACAACAACAATAAACTACACTACTAAAGAAATCCCATCTATACAATTACGCGCTAGCAATAAACAATAACTAATTTCTAATCATGCACTAATTATTCAAACTACAAGAAAATCAGAAGATTGTAATGATCCTACTGTCTAGCTACTTATTTATATCATTACAACACTGACCTACAGAATTTTCCCTGACAAGGACGACTCAAACTTAACATATTTATTTACTACCCACAATATACAAGCATAACGCAATCTGACTACTCTAAAATGACAACCTGACTTCAATAATTAACACAAAAGAATGGCCCTGTATTGGAAGAAATCCTAACAATAATCCACACTTTTTCATAAGCCGCTTACTTCACAGAAAATCTTAACACGAACTACAGCAATTACAGCAAGCAGCAAGTACAGCCAGCTGAATAAAAAAGAGTCTAACTACTATAGACTCTAATTACCAGTACGCATATGGCTACTAAAAGAAAGATTATGTTGAAGAGCATAAAATGTATTCAGCAGATTTTACCTTAATCACATGACATCCAGTTCCAAAAATTATATAGCCGTTAGTAATTCCACTAGCCAAACATTACCAAGTACATCCATCATCATTTTACAATGCATGTCCTACCAACACTGAGTCTCCATGAGGGACACACGTCCAAGCCGTCCACTCACCAAATGATAACCGCAAGTCCGTCCAACCACAGAGTCTCTTACCCTGGGCGCAGAGCACTGTTAGTGGTATTAATACGGTCTACAGTGCTGCCAGCATACAAACATATAAACAGGCTGCTTACACGGTATTGGCATACTGGAGCCATCTGTCTCTGGATGTCGTCAACTCTCAAGCACTTCCTCCGAAGAGAGAGTTCACGACATCCAGAGGCAGATGGCTCCAGTGTGCCAATACCGATAGTTTTTGAGTGGTGCATATGTGGCCTGAAGATGGCTTTTTCAATTGCCGAAAGTGTTAGCGAAAGTAAAATAAAATAACTTCTTAATTTGCAAGGCTGTTTGGCGAATTTCTTTGTGAAGTATTTATTGACGTACGTTCACCGTATTACGTGCCCTCAATGTAATCGCCCCGCAGCTCGATCACCTTCACCCACAAAGGTGGAAGGCATCGTACATCGTCAGCGCGTACATCCTATGGCAAGGATGATGTCTTCTTTTGTGTTGTAACGGATGCTAGAACAGGTTCTTTCATTTCGGTGAACACGTCGTAATGCCATGGACTCACATTGGATTGTTACGGTGGACGTTCCAGTATCTGCCACCCCCACATACACAGGAGCTCCTCCACGGGGTTCGCCGTTTGTCGTCATGAGGGATGATGTCAGAAGGAAACATTGTTATGCGCTGCAACAACGTGCCAGTTCAGTGTTGATCTACGCGCGTAGTTCGTGTTTCCTCAACATACTGTTACCGCGCTTCGACTGACCTCCCGCACTTATGGACAGTACAGAGTGCAACTGACTCTAACACAGCCGTCGCCACTTACTGCACTACTTCAAACAACCTACTGTCAGCTACAGACAGTAGACCCGCCACGCTACACACGTACTTCATACAGGGTGTTTCAAAAATGACCGGTATATTTGAAACGGCAATACAAACTAAACGAGCAGCGATAGAAATACACCGTTTGTTGCAATATGCTTGGGACAACAGTACATTTTCAGGCAGACAAACTTTCGAAATTACAGTAGTTACAATTGTCAACAACAGATGGCGCTGCGGTCTGGGAAACTCTATAGTACGATATTTTCCACATATCCACCATGCGTAGCAATAATATGGCGTAGTCTCTGAATGAAATTACCCGAAACCTTTGACAACGAG